>NW_019103918.1:0-120257 GCF_001856785.1 Myzus persicae
TTCGAAGCACAAGCATATTTTTTTATGAGTTATTAAATAAAAATCTTAATGTAAATAAATGTGATTACTACTTTTTAAATCAAACATAAAGGTATTCACTATTCAGTGTCTAATGCATCACATTAACCGTATACACCGACTATACCAACTATAGTTTGTAAAAATTCCAAGTTAAATCTTTTATCTGAATACTATCGAGCACGAAATTAATAATTAATATTTTATGTATTAATTTTGAATGCATTGGTTAGGTCTTAGGTACTTATGTATATTTTAAGCTATTCGAGAATATTTAAAATTTAAAATGTCCTTATTTAATTTCCGATAGATATTCAATAATCTGCAGAGCGACTTTCCCTGCTTTATAAATTATAAAATAATTTGGTGTTTGATGTACGACGTCGTCACATTAATTCGCCGTTCGACCACAAGCAGACGGCATAGTAATATTCATAATATATTACTTAACATTTATATGAACTAAAAAAAAAAATTGTTGAATTTTGCGGGACATAAGAACTACCGTATACTGTACTACTGTAGTAGGACTAGTATGTACAACACTATTTATATCTATATTTAATTGTATAAATATGTTATTATTCTGCGACCTGGACATGCCGTCGTCGTTTGAGCTAGCGTATTTTTTTGTATTGCGCGCTCGGAAACAAAAATATGCCCATACTACACATGGGTAGCAAATTGTATGTGGCAATAAATTTTGAGACTAAAAGTAAAATATGTAAGCCCCAAAAGAATAGGTAATCAAACTTACGTATACATCGACTCTTCGGGTAATATATAGCTGCAAGGCCATATCTCGAGTGCAGACGCCATATCGAGGAACTTCATTCTTCATCTAAATCCGAACTGAAAAAATCGAGATTTTTTATAAAAATTACTTGAGTAGAATGAAATATGTGAATAAATGTTTATTGTTGCCTTACACATTTCTCTTTTGTTCAATGAAATTATTAGAATTGTGAATCGTCTCCGATGAGTGACGACGAATCGGTTTTTGCCATAGATGATAGATATAATATAATATGTTGTTATCAGTTTTCGAGTTTTTGAATTCTTTGGATGACACGATACATTTTTTATTTCAGATTCCGAAACATAATATTATTCGGAGTGTTTAAATCTAAACAATTCAGAACACGGAACTCTGCGTATACTACTGTCGCGAGTCCATTTTTTTGTCCGGCATCTCACAATATGGTTTTTAGTCTTAACGGTTAAACTATAACTTAATATAAAACTCTAGAAGTGTCGAGACATGAAAAAAATTCAAAATTAGGCTTTGAAATTTACAGAAGTAATACAAAATGGATACTTTAATCGTGAATATAATATTCTCTCTGTGCTAGGCATTAATATGTTATCAAACAATATTATTTAGCAGTATTTGCTAAAATATTGTGTGATTATATTATACTACTACACTATAGTGTAATAAATAATGTAATATATGTACAGCCGTGAAGGTTTCTAACTAAGGCTCTCACATAAAGATAAAGGTAAGTGACGGGGGAAAAAACCTTATGATGACCAAGGTTCGGGACTTGTAGCATTTGTATACTTTTTTTATTTATTGTAAAATGTAGCAGAGTGCGAAATAAATTCATACCAAATCTAAAATTTGAATGTGCATATTTTGCATACTTCATACATTTTGCCGGAAACCGCTTTTTTTACGTTATTGTGCTTAATTTGCATATTTTAGAAAATTTTTCGAAATTCCAATTTCACAAATTTCACCCGATCTAAAAAAGAAAATAGTAATGCAGCTTACTCGCAGTCTTATGTACCTATTTGCTATATACAACTCACAACTCCTTATAATTTTCGTGTTTTGAAAGTGTGCCATCCGCTGCTGAAAAACGACTGTGTTTTAACTGTGCTACGTCAAAAACTATACCTGCAAGTCCAACAATAATTTTAAAATCATCATTCAGCAATCTCAATGATATGGAGTTTAGTTTGAAAGAATACAGTGAAGTAAAAAGCTAAATACACAGAACTAAACTGTTTGGGATTTTTAAATGTAACGAGAATTTTAGTAAATCATTTATTTATTGAAACAGATTAAATTACTGAATATCAAGAGTACTCATTGGCTGACTTGCAGTGTAGTCTGACAATTGAAAATAACAGGTATTGTATAAAATTATTTCAAAATAATATATTATTTAATTAATTGTTTTAAATAATTTTTAGATATATATTATCCGGAGCAGTTTTTTATGGACACGATCATTATATAGCGTATGTAAGCCGTGTAAATAGATGGGAAGTGCACAAAGATTTGGCAAAAAAAATTAAAAGTACCCCTAGCTCAACACAAATATAACCACATGTAATTTTCGCAGCAAACGAATTGCGTCCTAAGATCCCTTTTTGATACGAATTGCGTCCCGATATTATTTAACAACTACACTAATTGCGTCCCGATAATATTTAACAACTATACTAATTGCGTCCGATATAAATACATTATTTTCCTTCCCATTTAATACAGACGTAGGACTGTCAATAGCAACATTAAATATTATATTGCTAAAGGTAGGTTAAGAATATTGTTTTTTATCGTTTCGTAATTAAGTACATAAAAAATATTGATTTCGTCGCTAAATATAAAAATAATAATTAATAAAATTAATAATGATAAAAAAATATAAGCTACATGTTTTTTTGAAACACTTCCAACGTTGTATATCATTTTTCAATAGTTTATGAAAACAAAATTTAAAATCGTTTATGAAAATCAATGTTTTATTTTTTTCACTTATCATAACGTCACTTACAATTAAACTCATATTTTTAAATAGAAATAGAACAGCGCACAATTGTCAACGAAACGGAATCGAAAGACATACTAACCGATTACATATTTTATTTCCGAAATACTCATTTCTGATATCAGATAATCGGGACGCAATTAGTATAGTCGGATCGAAAACCCGGGACGCAATAAGTATGTCACAAATCGCAATTTTTATTTCTGGAACGCAATTCGTATGCAGCCGTAATTTTATATGTGAAAGAGTAAAAAAAAAGACATGTAAATTGGTACAAAAGTCAACTACAGCAATAAGAGATGTCTTTTTTTAATTAAACAAAAAGACAAAAAGGTTATATTTTATTATTTTTAAATTTATATTAAGCGTTTGTTACAAGATAAATAAAAGTAATAAGAATCAATAATTAATTAAATCAATTTTTTTTTTCAATTTTCCTTTTACCAGTAATTCTATTATAGTGACATGACTCCAGGATCCGGCACCAAAATGAGAAAAAGTCGGCAAAGGATTGAAACAGTCTGGTTTTGTAATGTTTTTGATGTATCGACCTGACGTTTTGTAATAAATATGAGAACCATGAACCACGATTTCTAACTTTAATAATTAAAAATTATTAATTAATAAAGTAAATTTAAAATGAAGAAAATTTGAAGATCTGAAAAACATAATCTATTTATTAGCAAAACAAAATACAAATTATTATTAATTAATGTGAGCTTTTATTTGATGACCATGAGCTTATAATATTCAATAACCCATGTTATCTTCCTACAAATATAGAGTAAACAGAATTAATAAATACATTTAAAAAAATAAATTATTAATTTATGTTTATTGTAATATTACCATGTATTAAGACCACAAGGGTAAGAAACAATCATTCTATAATAAACTTATATTAAATAGTAGCCCGATATATTCTGTAAAATACTTCTGTAAGCAGTATATTTCAATTGTGTATTACATAATATAATTTTAAATTATACTATAAACTATACCTACGTATAAACACCAATGATTGGTATAATTTTTGGACTCAAAATTATAAATAAGTTAGAGGCTATGTGCAAAATGTTAGCAGCATATTTCAATATTCGTAGCTCAAAAGGGGGTGTAGCGTGAAGTCACCCCTATCTTATATTTTTCATACCGTGAGGGTAATTTATTTGCAAAATGATAACATAACTTAATCTATTTAATAATCTATTCATATGGCCGTCAATGAACTTTTCTGTAACTATTTCACATTACATAGTTGCAGAATTATTTATACTGCATGAAACCCAGAAAAATTATGCTGATTTAAAATGTATGATATCTTAATTATTTATTAACAAGATTATGAAATTAAAATGTACCAATATGTTATTGATATTGTAAAAAAAAAGGGAATTATTAATTTATTTTCTTTTATTTATGTGAAGTGTGTTAATATGTATTTTAAAATTTTGATTTATTGAGTATTGTAGGTTTAGGTGCAGAGGGGTGTGGGTGGCTCTGCCCCACCCTACAACTCTGTGATGCATTCACAGATTTAGCACCCTGCGTTGTAAAGGTCTAGTTGCGCCATTGCATATAGATAACTTAGAAAACGATAGTTTCGTTGAAGACCCTATAGGGTCAGATACTGAACAAAATTTAGAAACAGTTGAACAAGAAGTGTTTTCACAAACAATAGTTGCTGAAGATACAGAAAATAAAAAATCTAGTAATGAACCATTATTTAAAAAACCAAGAACAAACCGAAAAATATTACCCAGTGAAAGAGTGGTGGAACCGATGTTGGAATTTCTAAAGACAAGAACTCAACCAAAAAAAATTAATGAGGATACACCTGAACTTTTTTTTAAGTATTATTTAAAGTATTTAAAATTAAATGATAAAAATCAACGTCAATTCAAAAAAATTGTATTAAATACCATCAGCTCTCGACAGCCAAGAAACGTCGTATGAAATGCCAAGATACAATAATGCGCCACATTCTAATATTATACATTTATACCTCATATTTTATCATTTAAATGCAAATCATTAACCGCAGCAATTTAATGAAATTCAGTACATTGTGAATTCTCCAGAGTTCTCCTCGTCGGATAGTTCAAGTTCTTATATTTTGCATTATTACAGTTGATTTTTCATTATAATAAATTATCATTTTTATATTGTTAAAAATTATAATACATCGTTTAGCGGCGAAGCGCAGTCTCCCGAGTTGCAGGAACCGGAAGTAGATTCTACTACCGAGGACACACCCCTGGACGACGCAGTTCAGAAGGACTACGAACAGAACGTTGTAAGAGCCGTGAAGCCATTATTTTTGGACCTTGATGCATCGACGAGTGGTGACGCGCCATTCCCGAAGTTGGAGCTCGACGATACCACTTCAACTTTCGTGGATGGGCCGCTCGCCGACGAGGCGAAGGAAGCCGTATTGGATGACGAAAATCAGGAATGCAAGTGCTTAACAGTTTTGGAAACTGGTCGGTTGGTTGGACCCGGCAACAACACCTGGAAAATGCATTCCACCCCGTCGGAACAGACTTTCGACTGGGTGTACCAACCATGGCAGACAGAAGAGTTTCCTCAGATGTTATGAGATTGTCGTCGTCGTCGTCGTCGTCGTCTTCTGTGCAGTCGTCATAATCGCCGTTTATTATGCATGTAACTATTCCTTCTAGGATTTCGAATAGTATGGCATTTATTTTGGTTAATGGCCATATTTGATTCTTGCGGTCTATTTGAACTCAGAATTGCTTATAATAACTAAATTTCAAATACCTCCAAACACCGAGACCGATAGAGTTGAAAATCTCCCAGGTGACGTTTATTACTAGCCAGCTAGCTTTTGCAAGCCAAATACAATGACTTTGACTTCTATCCCCTACATTTGGTCTACTACACCTATCAGTCAGACAATGGCCATATGCATTTCCAAATTGGCAATGTTTTCATTAACAATATACCTGCAAATAAAGTTTTTTTGAACATCATTATAGGTGAAAGGTGAAAGCCAGGAGGCAGGAATCACCTATTTTTGTTATTGTTATTACATATAATTCTTTTTTTTTAAATTTATATATGATATTTATTTGCAAATAAATGGACAAGATTCCCTATTAATAATTCATGTTTTTCTTTGATCTACAAAATAAAATGTTGATTATGTTCTGAAGAAACAGCAACCAAAAGAACAAAATTGTTACCGTGTTTTAGACAAATATAACTCAACTTGGAGTTGGTTTTCAAATTCGATGACTTGTTATTGGTTTTGGTGGTTTTATATATTTACTATGATTGTTCCCAGTGAAATTGTTAATAAGTTTTTACAAATTGTTAACATCACATTGTGTACATTCACAGTATAAAAGGATTAAGGAATAGATTTTTTACATACCTCAGAATTTAAATTAATGTTAAATAAAACAATGAAATGATAACTTCAAATTAGGGTATTTAGAAATTAATTGTTAACAAAGACGTAGTCAGTATATAGTTTTTAAAGTCGAAACTTTTTACATTTATTATCATACATAACATATTTTAAATTAAAATAGCATATCACATTTAAATTAAATTGTAATAAATATATGTAAAAAAATCAATAAATAATATTTTAAAACATTGAACACTATCATGTAAAAAGTAAGACTTATTAATAGTTATAAAATAATGTAATTAACAATATAATAAATATAACAGTTATTGGTATAAAAAAGATTCATGTTCAATATTTTATTTTGGATATGTATGATTAACACATGTAATGGATTAAATTAAACTTACTATATTAAGAGCATGTCAGTGCATTGTTTGTTTTCTCTCTCCGACCCACGGGTAACATAAACAATATTACGTATTCTTATCTACACGACGGACAAAAAGGGTAGGTGCAGGTAGCTGGAAACCCGCGGGCCGCCATGAGCCCAAGCCGTGCTGCACAATACGCATTGGCGATGAATAATTATAATTGTTAATTACTCCACTGAAACGGAACATTTTTGAAAAATTTTTCTCATTGCGCCGTGAAAATATGAGAAGAACCTCTATTCCAAATTTCAAGTTTGTTACGTAGCGTAGTAAGTAGTTTTTGAGTTACAGCGATCAGTCATCAGTGACTAAGTGGTATTTGGATTTTATATGCATAGATTATTTGCAGAACTTGACGTGGACGAGACCGCCGCTAGTGATGGGCTTGCAACGTGCGTGACACGACCAGGTTTATGTTGATTTTATTCGATTTGTGATTATTATTTTTGACTTTCTGTGGAAAGAATGTGATGAAGAAACGTGCCAGGCAAATAACTAAAGTGTAAACTATTATTATCTTTGTAGTTATAATTTAGTATTTACCACCATCAGTAAGTTGACATTAATATTTAATAACAATTTACAATGCTAAAAATAAACAATAATTCGATATCAAAAACTCGTAAATCCCGTTGGTCAGTCAGTAGTACAGTAGTACAGTGATGCAGTATTTCAGTCGTTCCTCAGTCCTCGGAAAACCCGAAACCGGTTGTCGGAACACATTCACGATTCACTCGTAATCCGTTTTAGGCAATACGTAGACCACTCACTACTCAGTGAACGGTAGTCACTTAAACGCTTATAATATTATTATTTTTAATCATTTTAAAATACAGTATCTTATAGGAAGGGTGTAGATCGCCCATAATTCTGCTTCGGTGTGTATTGTTCAACGGTATCTATGATATTATATTGTTATATTTTATAATTACGTGTTTTTTTTTAAATTTTAACAATATATTAACATTGTTGGTGTTGTTTGATTTATAATTTGGTTCCTCATTGAATAGCAAACCTTTCGACAGCCCCGCGACGCTTCTAAGCAATGGCGAAGACTGCGCGATCTTTCGGGATGACACCGACCCTTTCGTCAGACTTCACCACCCACGCCATGGCCCTTTTGCAACGGCGACACAAGGTCTCGCCGGACTGTCAATGCGCCCATCCCCTGCTCGACAGCGGCCTGAAGTTCAAAGAAATCCGGCGGATCAAACGCGAAGTCTACGATACATTTCCCGACGTGAGTTCATCATATTATTGTCATTTTTTCGTTAGCGTTATTAAACGCATCATAATTACATTATGCCCATGCGGCCATGCCGAGTGCATAATAGTCAGTGTCGGATTTAGACAATAATATATTATACCTATCCATCGTGAGTGGCGTGTGACTGACTATACTAGTGTGAGTGAGTTCCCCGATCGCTTTATTTAAGGCTTTATGTAATTTAAGATGAATTACGGCTGAGGTTCGTACCGTATGACCGTATACATAATTTTAGCCATTCGGAACTTTTCGACGACCAAACGACCGTTAAATCCACCACTGATAATAGTGTATGAGATGATACATAGTCTTCACAGTGATTATAAGTTAATATAGCGCTAGACGTTAGTATGTTCCCAAAAGAAATAAATATCGTTATTCTTTAATCGTGTATGTAAGTATGTAACCATGACTTTTAGCCCATTCTCCATGCCTTGTTTTTATGGAAGATAAAGCGTCTGACATTGACGATAATAAATAATAAAAATATGGTGTTTTACTGTCCTTATCTGTTGATGGCATGACGGGTTATAATATGTCCCTCCGTGCCGCTAGTAGTGAAGACTCGTTTATTCACGTAGAAAATACAAATAAACTTGTCAGCCGAACCAACAACTTCTCGTTCGGCGATTATGTTATTCAATTTTATTTTTTCTAAAATCAACGTGTCCTCTTATTGAGACCATGACGATGTTTCGGACGGAGGACGTGGATCAGAACCGCTCAATCTAGAAGCGAGCTATGTGTAGGTATTTTAAAATTGTTAATTTTTTGTACTTTTTATAGTTAATCTACTCATACCTTTCTTTAAAAATTAAAAAAAAAATGAGAAGAAGAAGCATAATATGAGATGTCTTGGACAATAATCTTATCTTTCAATTTTTAAGAGGTCAATTCACGAATTTTTAATCCAACGAATCTAAATGTGATCCGCTGATCGAAAATTTTGCTATGTTACGCACTTGGGTAAAGTGGAAACAACCCGTCATGCGGTTGCCACGGCCTTTTTATAGATTGTTTGGAAATATTTCTCCATAGACACACACGCACTTCAACCCTTTTAATAACATTCATTTATTAGCTTGATTATTATTTATTCTCATCTAAATAAATATTTACGAATGATTGCATGAATAGCTTTGTATGATTTTAAATGATTACCTACTCACTATATTTATTTTATTCTGCCATTTTGCAGAACCCCAAAGCAGCCCTATACATTTTCAGCAGTTTTGGTATATTCATTGTCAAAAGTATTTAAACTTTTAAAACCAGCTTTTCCGGCTCATTGGTGGTTATACGCCCGCCAACAATTCAAATTAATTAACTATTGTCTACTTAAGAATGCAATAGTCATTGTAATAATTTGTTTTAATACATCGGTCAAAGAAGTATTCTTTATTAAATATCAGGCTCACTGCTTTAATGTTTTTGAATGTAGTAATTAAAAATTTTATTTGAAATGAGATTAATTTATGCCCAGTGTGTATAACTGTTTAGGTGGTGAGGGGGTCAACCCCCCACCGCCCACTTTGGGGTAAAACATTTTAACACTCCCAAGTTTAAGACTTAACGTATGCACCAATAATCATTGGTGTGATCGGGAACTGAATTCTTATCATTGTAATATTGTATGACATTTGCGTTCAACATTTCAGTGCTCGAATGGATAGAGAAGGTCAACGCCCCGCAGATGTATGGCATGTATTTATTGCGAAAAGAGGAAATGCAGTTGGACCAAGGTGGGGTGATCGGTGTAGATGAATGTTAGTTATACCACGTGACAACTGAGTCCAGGGCCCTGGAGTCGCTGAAGAGCGGACTCGACTGGCGTCGCACTCGGCGTTCCAGATACGGATGCGGTGTGTCATTTAGTGACGATGCCGAGTACGCTGACAAATATGCCGACGATTCCACAGGTGAAGGTAATTATCAACAGATACTTACGATTTACTATGTCTAGTGCCCACCCCCGTCCATCCCCTACCATAGTACCACACAGAGATGTTTCAGAGCGCCATCTAAATACTATTCGTTATCAAATAGTTCAGATGTGTACAGAATTTGATCTGACAACGGTGACTGCTGAATGGAAATGAATTTATTTGCCTAACTGATATAATATTATGTTATTTTGATTTCCGCCCCTCTGTCGATTTTTTTTGTCATCACCGTCTACGACCTTTTAGTTTTCCAGTGAAGCGTTGGAAGTATTGGTTTTGCCATGATGTATTGCTGATGTGACCTTTAAGGGTTGAAAAATGCCTTAACTTTGAGTGTGGTTCCTGGTAGCAAATTTGATCTGGTTGGAACTTTGAGGGTCAAAATTTAAAAATTATCAAACAATCAGAAAAAGTACTTTTAATTTGTATTTGTTTTTAATCATTTATGAATTATAATAGATTATACTATTAAAGAATTCTAAAAGTGTCATATTCCTTTTATTATACAGACTTTTTCAAATGGTTGGTTGATTCTTTATTTCTGTAAAATGTAAACTAATATTATGTGTATTTAATGTGTCAGACATTTTTGATTTTTCTCATAGTATTTATTATTTAATATAATGTTATGTAAATTTAATGACCCCCCCCCCCCTCTAATAAATAATTTTAATTTTTGGTCCAGTCTTGATCTCAGTTGCATAGCTCTACCTACAACAATGTGATTATTACATTTTTTTGTTCTTGTTACTGGTTGCAGATAAGCGAGTTATTATGATATGCTCCGTGCTCATGTCTAAAATGCAAGAGGTTAACCCCAAATGGAATGAGGGATATAAATTGATTGTACCACCTGGCACAGCTGACACGACAGTGAGCCGTGATGGCTACGTCTACGTTAAGTACAACGACTTTGACTTCTATCCCCTGCATTTGGTATACTACTATAATGATTATGATGATGATGGTGGTGATGGTGCTTATAATTATTATTATTATTATGATTATTGACCACATCAGAACAACTTTGTCTTTAAATTGTTCAACTTTAAATATTGATATTATCTAATGTACATAGATTATAGGTGGAATTTTGATTAAACACTGTATTAGGTGAAAGCCAAGAGTTACTTTTTTTTGTTATTGTCATTACATTTAATTTTTTTTTCACTTAATATGATTTTTGCAAATAAATGGACGAGAGAATCCCTTATAAATAATTCATGTTTTTCTTTGAAATCCCTTATAAAATGTTGACTATGTTTCTAATAGACAGCAACCAAAAGAAAAAAATGTTCATCTTTTTAGTATCAAAGTTACCAGTTTGATGACATTTTTTATAAGATTTTACAAATTTTTACTCGAACTATATAGGGACACTCTTAGACTCCTGTCCTGTATCAAATATCCTAGTTAATAAATAGAATTCACACTATAAAAGGAATAAATTCTTTACATACCTCACAATTTAAATTAGTGCTAAATAGAAACAATTAAATAATAACTTAAAATTAGGGTGTATAGAAATTAATTGCTAACGACAAACAGTCAGTATATAGTTTTTAAAGTCGAAACTTTTCACATTTATTGTCAAACATAACATTATTTAAATAAAAATATCATATCACATTTAAATTAAATTGTAATAAATCTATGTAAAAAAAAAATCAATAAATAATATTTTGAAACTTTGAATACTGTCATGTAAAAAGTAAGACTAATTAATAGTTGTATAATTATGTAATTAACAATAAAATAAATATAATATAACAGTTATTGGTATAAAAGAGATTCATGTTTAATATTTTATTTTGGATATGTATGTATGATTAACACATGTGATGGATTATATTAAACTTACTATATTAAGTTAAAATAATTATGTTACACTAATGACAAAACTTTAGTCATATAATTACTCACCCAATGAGTTAAATTGAATACTGACTAACAGGTAAAACAAATCAACTAAGTTTCTAGACATTAGTTATAGGTCATGGATACAATGTTCTAAAATTCAAAACTAGTTTTAAACTTTGGTAAATACTGAATATAAAAATTTCTACTTCAAATAACTGTTTGGTACTAATGTATTTAAATATTAATAAAAATAATCGTTACTGATCCATAATAAATTAATTTAATACTAGCTGTAATACTTGGTGTGGCCCGGTGATAAATTAAACTAATATAGGCAATCCACATCAATTATATAATTAGTTTCATAATTAAAAAAATGATGTATTAAATACAATTACTTAAAATTTATTGTGATAGCCGACAATTATTTCAACCAAAATGTACTAATTTTTTGTGAATCATATCGACGGACCTGATAAAGCGATGAGACTTCTTTAAACTGATTTGAATTTGTTTTAATGTCTACTTGAGATCGATCAGGCCACTTTTTAAAAATTGTGTTCCTATACTTTAATACATTTTGTTTGAATGTTTAAAACTAACATAGTGTTGTATGTTAACAAGTGATATTGCAGATAAAAATGACAAATTCTTATTATCGATTAATATCTTGCATGGCGTATACACCAAATTATTATTGTGATAAATAAATTGTACAAATCTGTACTTAGAGAAATATTTTTAAAAGTTATGATATTATATGTCATTAGTGTAACAATTGAATAAATATATAATATAATTATTTCTTAATATAAATGAGCAATAACAACAATATATATATCAAAACTTTTAGACTTAAGCGTTTTGGGTACATTTTGCTTGGTTGTAAACGAGTAAGGAGTTAAATGATTGTTTTCCAATAGACATACGAATAGCTTTAGTTGATTTCAATAAAGCGTTTGATGTAAAACTTTCTGGTAACTTTGTTAAGTATTGAGCGCACGTTATAGAATCCATTTGCATTAATTGAGACTCATTACTGCGTAAAATACCTAAATATATTTTTAACAATTAACAAAATAAATATATATATCTTTTATTCTCTAGATTAAGATATTTTTTTTCTCCAAATAAATTTGTTTATCAATTCAATTTGTCTTGAATATTATATTTGATGCAATGGGTAAAAATATTTTTTAAAAAATATTGTTTTGAATTATTATGTAAGCTTAACTAGTGCTTACCTAGTGCAGCTCGAAATAAGAATTGATCATTATCTCTTAAAAAATTGTCCCAAATAATAGATGCCAATTCTAAGTTCATTGATTTTGCAAAAACTGAATATATCCAATCAACCAGGTACATTTCAGAAGTTAGACCAATGAGATTAAAATGTGTATTGAGTCTATTTAAATTATGTTTAAGTAGATCATTATATGTAGAAAAATAAGAAGTCATCTATAACAATAATAATCACATTAAGGAACAGATTTAAAATAGGTATGGTTTATTATAATCATACTAACCAAACGTTGGTTTACGGTGTAAAATGCATTCAAGCATGGAGATTCCATTAAATTGACAAGGCAAATAAATGTTTCAAGTTCTTCCATATTTAAAAGTAAAATGGCAGCTATAAAACACATTCCCTGAATATAACCAATATCAGGCCGGAGACAAACATAGGCACTAAGAATCCTTTTCAATACGTCAAAATATGGTCCACCCTAAACAAAAAAAAATGGTAAAAAAATATTAGCTATATGAGTCAAGATGTGGATCAAAATGTTAAAAATTTGCTAGAAGTACTACAAACACTGGTATTAGTACTTCTGTATTGAAGAACATTGACGGTAGTTGAAGCTTTGAATTACTTTGGTCAAAACAATATAACTAGTAACTAACAATAAAAATTAAAGCTTAAACAATTTTTTTTTTTAGCAAAATGTTCAGCATATAGTATAATTTTTTAAAATTATAATGCCAGGGAAGTAATCTTCAACAAAAATTTGGTATTAAACATTCAATAGAATTATGTGTTGAATTAAAATAATATTAATCGTTTGCATACATAGTAGTATAGTACATACATTGCTATTTTATGGGAATTTTAGTTGTCATAATTTATTTTGTAAATTGTCATTCAGAAAAATAAGTCAAACATGAAGCCATACCTATGGCTATGTTTACAATGTCTGCACAATACTCTTATTGTGAATTATGAACAACAATTACACAATGTATGAATATTTTATGTATTTACTGTTGTTCAAAAGAATCTTAGCAAGATTAGTGTGCATTGTACAGTCAAAGAGATTATACGACTACCGGACTACATATCTAAATATTTATAATTTTGAAATGGTTTCAGGTACTTTTGCTTATCTGAGAATTGTATGCTATATTTGTAAAACATTATTTATCAAAATTAAAATGACTAAATAAATAGTTATTTACTTTTTGGAAAATCCCCAAGTGAGGAAATGTACGCGTTATATCTAAATGTATGTATTCCAGGCAATCCATAGTAGCTTCTGAGTCTTTAAATTTGTTAAATGAGTTTGAAACACAACTTTTATATAATTCTTCATTGATTAGCAAGTCATTGCCGATAGCTAAACACCAAACTTTACCTCGTACACTCGAGGGCAAACCATTCCACCAAAGATCACGACATCTCTTTGTCCGACACCTATTAAAAATAAATGGGTAAATTTTCTTGTACAATAAAAGTACATGCTATTTTATCATGCTCTGGATAGCATTTTATAATGGATCTATAGTTCTATAATAGATAGTCTCCCTCCTCTTTTTAATCATGTCATGTAATTTAAAATCATTGTTTTTGTATTTATCCCATTTGGTTATTTTACACAAGCTACAGATTTTTAATTAATATCCTATTTAAAAAAAAAAAATTATATACAATATGTATATTACATTTTATGCCAATTTGGAATTATTTCTTGAGTCCATATTTTTGTAACATTTGCTAATCGTTCTTCGTTTATCAATTTTTGCTTTATATGTTCTTTATGTTTTTTTGCTTTCTCAGACTCTGTGGAATTCAAATATGTTGTGTTACTTTTAAATGTTAACTACCTTTTTTTACAGTTTGAAATCGACAATACCGCAGGAACTGTTTTTGCATTGCTTTCGCAAAATGTTAACTACCTATAACATAATAATATGCTTAAAATTACCTTTTTTCTTTGCATTTTGTAAAATTTCCTCATATAGTCTCTCGTGTTCTAATTGCTCCTTAGGTAGTTTGGCGGGGATTTGAGTTGGTCTGCAATTTAAAATTAGAGCAGTACTACCAGCTATTTTATCTTCATTGTCGATTGTTCTGGTACTTATACGATCAAAAGATTTAACTCCGATATAGTTATTCTAAAACAAAATAAATGAGAATTACCTAAATATATAATCTATGACCATTGTTTTATTTTACTTTTTGGATAGATTTTCCAATTGTCACTAAACAGCATTCAGATGTTTTCCTAAACCAAATAATACAAATAATATGAATTTATTATATTAATTTTAAATACAATTATACTGATTGACAATTGTTTTAATACATCACTACTAGCTTAAGTTATACATTTATAGGTAAGTTACCCATGATTTTGGCTAGTGGAATCAATTGATGTATCTATGTCAATTAGACATTCATTGGATTTTGTGATGCTGCCACTGCATGATGAAAACAAAACTGTTTCTGATTCCAACTCGTCGGGACCAGAGCCAAATATGGATGAACATGCTGTCCTAGAACAACTACTGTCATCTGAATCGATAGTATAGCTGACATCTTCTGCAATAGTTTCGCGGTCACTGATCGACAGATTATCAAAGTAATAGGATAAACATCCATTGTCGAATGGACTAAGCGGTCCGGAATCGTTCATCAATGATGAGTAATAATCGTTTAAGTGATAGTACTACAATCAATGAACCAGCGGACATTCTGTTTTCTTCAATCCCAGCATGTTAAAATCACTATTGAAAATGTGTAACACAGATTAGTTTCTAAAACCGTCGTCACTCACGAACCACAAACATTGTGAAATCAAATACAATACGCATTACTTAACAATTTTTGTACATCATCAGCATTTGACTGTTGTTTTATCACTTGTTGATGGTCAAAAACTTGAAAAATATCTCACGTTATCACATATCACTGCATTTTGTCATAGTCAAATTACTTTCTAAAATGTTGATAATGGTTACACACTCTGTGCCTCCGTTGTACGAACAAAGAGTAAATACTAAATAATACAGTTAGAGAATGAAATACTTTATTTTTATTAGACGTACGCCTGTCAAAGATCTTGTACACTGACAGTGGACCATTACAGTGGTATTATATTCGCAACGTTTTGCTAGATCAAGGTTGCGAACTTGCTTAATATTTACAGTTTGCTTTGTCTGTGACTTTGAGAGACAATATTTAACTGACCTATATTCTGCGATCTACCCATTTACCTCGGATATACTATTAAAGTAATAGTTCCATGTCTATAGTGGCAATCTTATGATCAGATAACCTGTTCATGTTGGGCGGAATTGATTGTAATTTAGTTTAGGTACCTAACAAGGAAGTTTTGCACACGGCCAGTGCAACTTACTGCAGTACAATAAGTAATAACTAATAAGTATACAACCCACCCAAAATTGCATGACTCACGATTGACAAATATTATATCAGGGCTGTGAATTTAACACATTAAAGATATTGTTGCACATGCCAAAACGTAGGTAGGTACACTTAAAAATTCTAAACATTAAAAAATACGTACCTATGCTTAATAATTATTATTTTTTAACAATATTAGAAAATATTAATTTTTTTTTAATTTTAATTTTTATAAGAAATATACAATCTACGCCCAAGGGAATAATAATAATATGTGCTACAAGCAATTATTACATGAAAAGAGTGAGGGAAGTAGGTAACCATCCAGTGATCGCACTTCCTATTGATTATTTAGAAAATATTTTAAATAAAGCTTTGTCAAGATGACGTTTCTATTTTTTCTGTTTTATATTGCAGTTGTAAACATAAACTATTGGTAGGTAATTTAGTAATTATATATTATTTATTGCTTAGATAATATCTCAATTCATTGACAAACATTGAAGTAATTGACAACAATGACCAAAAAATAAATTGTCATCGGAAATGAAGTAACTGAAATAATTTTTACCGCTGACTTTCACAATATAAAAATTCTTCGGAGGTTAATCACGATCGGCATCAACAGATAATTGGAAAACAGTAAGACACTATAAGTTATATTTTATTTTAATTTCACTTAAGAGGTTCGCTCTACCTCCACATCGTTATTATACCCATCGAAATTTGAAGTATAATATAATAATAATCAATACAACAAATAAGTACAGTGTACACGACTGTACATTAAAAAAATGTGATGGTACTGAGTGCAGATTAAAAGTACAATATAGAGGCTCGAGCAAGAATCCATCCCTGCTATAGTTGCTACCCTCGTGCTTCGACAGTTTGACGAACGTTTAGGGGAAGATGTCATGGTAGACCGAACTTTTGTTTCTTAAAAGAACTAAGAACTAATTAGAACGAAAACACGCGAATGCATTGATTCAGAGCCTTTGCTTTAAATGTCGTGACTTACAGTTGTGTATGTTTATAAGTTTATAATTATTATATAATCTTACTTTTAAATATAATTATTATAAGATTTACAAACATATCGAAATCATTAGCTCAATACGATTCAATATTGCAGATATACGACATAAGTTATTTTGGTATAGAAAACAGATCATAAACATTTTAAAAATGAATATAGATTGTCATACGTCATACAGACATTTATTTATTTATTTTTTTTTTTATGTCGTTGCCATATTATCTACAGACCCCAAACACCCTTGTCCTTTTTGGGATATGTTTACGAATAATAATTACAGTACATATTATTATAATGAGTTATGTATGAGCTTTTTTCAATTAAAATTTAAATCTGAAAGTAAATTATGAATTACAGCTTTTTTTAAATGTTGGCGGGTTTTTTTTAAAAAATAATATTAGTTTCATACGACATGATGTTGGTAAAGTAATTTTCACCGGTTTGCAGCTACTGCTGATTATTTCCATTGTCATCCTGTAACCGTATCACTCTGTTATCACGTGTGGGTACTAGATTTAGTGGTCGGTTTATCACTTCGTTTAATGTCATTTTACTCACTTCTTTCTCTTTGCAAGATTTTAACACAGATTTAAGCACATTTTTGCTTAAAAAACACTCTAAATTTAATAAAAAAAAACACATATTTACATAAATTACACAATGTTGATCAAAGTCAAGACTCTAACAGGAAAAGAGGTGAGTAGTACACTTAATATATACCCATTGGTATATTATTGTTTATACTTTGTTATAATATGTTTTTGATTTGTCGTTGTAGATTGAAATCGATATAGAACCCACAGATAGAGTGGAAAGAATTAAAGAAAGAGTTGAAGAAAAAGAGGGCATTCCACCTCAGCAACAGAGATTGATTTTTTCTGGGAAACAAATGTAAGACCGATTTTCACATAGTTTATTTTAGCTGTAACTAATAATTTCTGCTTTTAGGAATGATGAAAAGACTGCTCAGGATTACAAAGTTCAAGGAGGATCTGTATTACATTTGGTATTAGCATTAAGAGGAGGTATCTTCCTATCTGTTTGATAATGTGTAAAAATGATTATTACTCTGATTTCAAACTTTTTTTTTCAACTTATATTTATTTCCATTTATATGTAACTAAATCCAACAACAATAAATAAATGAAATATTTACTATAACCAATTAGCAAAAATGTGTGTATTAAATCTGATTTAGATCATCTGACGTCAAAGACTGATGGCTACGTTAAAAAAAAAAACATTTCCTTATCAATATAATGTGTTTGTTTAAACTAGATACTGTAAACGAGCCCATACTAATACAGAGCTTTAACTTCATGTTTTTTCATAAATTGGGAAGTGCATAGTTCAATACAATTTGATACTCAAAATATAATATTATTATATAGCAATTTTGTTTCATTAGACTAATTGAAATGTATGCCTCCATTGTTACTTTGAATCAAACAGATTAAAATTTGGTATTTTTTTTACCTCATCTAAAATCCATGAATGTAATTAAAAATGAGAATTTCATTAACTTTTACCGACATTTAATTTATCAAGGTTTTTTTTAGCATTCAAATATTTTCTTATTATTTGTTTGTTTAGTTTTGCCCCATCGGTGCTAAATTTAAATTTCTGTTTTTCCATAATTTTTTTTTTTATTAGTATTTATAACATTTTATTTGTTCGATACCTAATTAAATGGAAATGATAATTATTTCACTGATTTTATTATATGAAGTTTTAAGCTAACAAGTGAACAACAAGTCATTGTAGATATGATTTATTATATCAAATATCATAATTTATAGCTATTGGTTATTATGTCAAAAAGTAACTCGTTTATTATTCATACACAGCTGTAGTATTTGTGTAATCATTTATATGGCTGCATCTTGTGATTTGTTGATAAAATATAATAATACAATATTTATCAATCATTTGTGTTGTGCTAAATGGAAAATTTAAATCTTCTTTATAATTGTTATTTTATTTTGTTAACAGTTCAATAATGTTAACTATGTACATATATTCAATAACAGATTTAAGTGATTAAACAATTGCATAGAATTGGCTTAATATTTTATTTTCTAAGTAGTATATTTTTGTTAATTTAATTTGAGTAATTTATATTAATGATAAACAACAGAGTATTTATGCTTATATTTATTTAGGTTAGATAGTAGCGGTAGGTAATGTTATGTACCTATTTTTAATACATCTTGTTATGACAATACTAACGAAAGTGATGAACACTATTACATGTAAATATTTTGAAAACTTCTAAATGAATGTATTATAGGGCATAGGATTGAGAAAAGTCAATTAAAACATCAAAGTCTTGTTTTAGGCTGCTCAGGGTAAGAAACCTAAATGTAATAAACACTCAGTGTAAATGTTATAATGCTAACTTATTTTTAAACAAATTTTAACTAAATACATTTTTTTTATTTATGTAGGTAATACATTTTCAGTTTAAAATAAATTTTAATAATAGATACATATAATTACTAAAAGTTATAATATTTTTAGTACCTACCTAGTAATTAGTAGGTAAACAATATAAAATTAAACATCCAATAAAATCTAGTCTAAGCATAGGTAATAAATTGTTTACAAATTAAAAAAAACAAACAAAATTATGTATTTATGTGCATGATGAATCTTTGGTAAGAATTATATTATAATATGTCAATATATACATTTGATTTATACATTAATAAATTATTATTTAATTATTTGAACTGTATAGGTATACTACTAGACTAGTGTAAGAAACATTTTAAAAAGTGTATATTAATTTTAAAATTTTGAATAGGATAATGATTAATCTATTAATCATACATATTACCGATGTTATTCTATAAAATTCATAGTAATACTGTTAACAATATTATACTTAAAACAAACTAATTTTAACTTATTAATTATTTATTGATTGTACTTTTATAATGACTGCCAAAAATATGGTTAAATGTTAAAATATTTGTTGCTGTGATTGAAGTTATGATTATTATTTGTGATCAAACTTGTTAACTCTGTATAGCAATGCTTAATTACTGGAAATTGTCTTCTGGGAGGCTTTTTATTGTTATCTGGTATTGTACAGTCCGCTGTTATTAACTTTTTGCTTTTATATCGCCGATTTTGAAACCAAATTTTTACTTGGGTTGGAGTTAATCTTAGTCTTAATGCCATTGCTTCTCGCTCTGTGGCCGATAAATATCGCTGTTGATTGAACCGATGTTCCAGTTCTGATATTACATCCTAAAGAAATAATCAAATAAGAATATTGTTAGTTAATTATAGAATATAAGTGCAATTTAAATATTTAAGTTATTCATAAAAGGTATAAGAATGTTTGCCATTTTTAAATCCTTATAAGAAATGTTATAGACTTATTTATAAAGATCTAAATTATGATCGACAGTTGTAAGGTACCTATTATACATTTTTTCTTTAGAATCTAAAAAAATGTAAAAATAAAATAACTTATAGAAATATTTAGATAGATATTTAAGAAAAATTCCACAAAAAAATTTAATCCATTAAAAATATATGGTGTTTATTTGAAACCAACAATATTCATCTAGATTCTAGATTAATAGGTTTATGTTAAAATCTAAAATTAATGATATTTACATGTGCCAATATAATAATACAATAAAATACTTTTAGGTATTTTTATATTATATAAAATGATAGCAAATTATACATTTTGTGTATCCAGTTGATATCTGTTAACATTTTAAAAATAGTTTGTTATAAATTTGACTATTTAGTTAATATAGGTATTGATCTGTTGTATACAAAGTAATATATTATGTATAGGCCACCTTTTTCAGCTCAGTTTCTATGAAAACTTGGGTGTGCTGGAGCTCCTTACTTTTTCAGTTAGTTTACAAATGGAATACATTATAAGGGTGCTAATTACCCTCAAGCTCTTTTCAAAATTGTGCCTTTGCAGCTTGTACTGGTGCAAGTGTATTAATAATATAAAAATATGTATGCGAAATTTTATCTACCTGAGAAAATAGTACTCTAGGTTTTCGTTTTGCTCTTTGTCTTTGGCTCGTTGATGATTTACCCATAGATTTTTTTTGGTCACATCTGTTTATTATTGCAGGTTTATTATTTATTGTTGATTCTATAACAAAAATAAAAATAATATTAGATTAAATACATTTTAATTAGTTATGTAAATATAATAGGTACATTTCAGAAAACGAATCAATATGTCAAAGAAAAGTATTCTCATTAAGGCTAAAATAAACAACATTTTAAAATGTGTAATATCTTCTATCACCAGTTTGATTAATGATTTGCTACTTTTGGCTTGTCAACTCCTCAAAGAATAATCCTAAATACCTATGCTACTTCTCTAAAAGAATTGTTTGACGTTTTTTGGTGCTTATTTATAAGTTGAAAATTAAACATGCACGGTACATTAAATACCTAGGTGTCTTTTTAACTTTTCTAGTTTAATTAAAAATTGTATACACTACAACATTAAAACATTTAGTTAACTAGGTTTCAGCTACGGCCACAACAAAATTAAAGCATATCACGAGATCGCAATTTTGATATGAATACAGTATTTCATAGTACTTACCTACCTTGAAATGTTTGTTTATATTTATCAAATATCCAACCAACTTTAGTTATTATTAAAATAGAACCATTATTTTGTTTTTTAAATATTAGTATTTATATTTTATAACCAATGATAGTAACCTTAATATATAATGAACATAATAAGTATAACAAGTTTCTCTAAAAGGGGGAGATTCTCATTTGAATAAAAAAAATTCGTTTCGCTACAGGACATCGTCACCTACAATCTAATGCTTATCTATAAAAATTATTTAAAAATTTAAAAATATTTATTGTAAAAAAGAAAAGGAGTTAAAGAGTGAGCCTGCTTGAGTGCTTGATGAATCAGTGAATCACCCAGTATAAATTAGATCATGTTTTTATTCACTTCTAATCAAAATTAAATATCATATAATCTACCTAGGTATATGGTAATTTGGTTAATTTTTTATGTTCGATCAATGTTTCATAAAAAACTGATTATTTTGTTCTGATAAAATTCATTTTTTCTCGGGTTTGATGAACTTAAAATAAATATTTTACAATTTTTATTTTTAATTACCCATATTATTATCAAAAATCTTAAATATAGAATTAATTTTTATTATTAACGTTTAAAATTAGAATCACGTAGAATTGTTTATAAAAATGTTGTTTTCAGGGCCTCAAATATTTATTTTTAAATAGGTGCTTCTTAAAAGTCTTAAAAAATGTGTACCTATATTAACCACAAATCAGTACCTATTTTTTTTCTTGGTTTGAACAATATTATAAAACTTGATTTATAGTATGTATGTAGAAGACTGCAGATACGAAAATGTAAAAATAAATACATCTTGTTTATTAGAAAACAAAATGAATAGCAACATACAGTTAGCATGACATAGGTATAGCCGTATAGGTATTATAATTAATATATAATTATATACGTATTATGCACGGTAACTACTGTACAATAGATGATTTATCAGGCTCCAGCAGGATAATATTAATATTAATTCTTAACTAAGAAGAAATTCTATATTATATGCGTTTGAGTTAAGTACAAAAGTATGTAGTTACCTACATATTATATTTCGTTTTATAAGCTTTAGTATGGTTGTACTGCAGCTTTTAATTTCATAGGTATATATGTTATTATGAATTATATATATGTGTGTGTTATGAATAACATGATTTTTCATATTTTTGTATATGTTATGCTTATCTATTATTTCTAGCTATTTATTTATTCTAATGTATATTGTATAAGAATAAAGTCATAATAAACGCAGCAACTAGGACCAAATTGTTGGGGTGCTGCTGTAGCCTTCATAAGTCATATTATTTCCTTATTAATCGGTGTGGATACTTAACCACAGGGTTTAAAGTGGAAACAAATTCCAGAGATGTCTCCATATAGTTTTAAGCATTCCATATATAATTTTATGAATAATGTCTTGTGTTTAAAATCCTAATTTGTTAAAGGGGACTCTTTTAAACCGCCGTCAAAGGTGGGGGGACTGAGTTCTCCTGCGTCGCCCCACTTTACCCCTGCTTAACCACAACACTATAATAAAATATAAATTATACATATTATACACTATATGGCTCTACTAAGTTGGTATTTTTGCAAATAGCTTGTAATAAATATACATTTATACATATAAATATATAATAGTTATCCAGTATGATTCATCAAGCGTGGACAATTTTTCCTTTAATAATAAAATATATTAATTCTGTATTCAAATACCTACGACGAGACGACCTACCTACTGTTTATTGGAATTTTGAAATATATTCAGGACCATATTTTTGTATTTTTATTTAGATTTATAAATTTATAAAATCAACTTAATGGTTTTAAATAAAAAAGTTGATTCTCATTGGAAAACAAAGTAGTTGGTATTGGCGTATTGTCACAGCTAGGCAACCCTTAAATGATTATATGTTTTTAACAAATCTAAGTAGGTATTTGCCAAATTTGAGAAACAGCCTTATTGCAGCACACCTACTCGTTTTTAGCCAATTTTATGTCTCATCGAGGAAAACATATTTTCTCTTGTCTATTCAATATATATTATATTTGAGAGGGCAAAGCTCCCTCCAGTAGCGCTTACGGTGTAGGTGTATGTGGACGCGCATATACTTACTGAAGAATTGGTCAGCGGTGGTGGCCGTATTGATGCAGGCGGTTTGATCGGTAGCCCCTCGACCGGGCTGAAACTGCAGTAAACCGTGTTCGGCTGACCGGAAGTCGTCGACGTCGCTGAAACCGATCAGTTCCGGGACCAACAGTGTAGGTGGCGGCGGCGGCGGTGGCGGCGGCTGTAGCGTCAGTGGCGTCAGTTGCAGCGGTCCGCCGACGTCCGGCGGCGTCCAGTACGGTTGCGACACGTCGACGACCCCGCCGGCGCCGGACGACGAACTATATTCCTGTGGCGGCGACGACCAGTTGTGGTCGCTGTAAGCGTCGTACGGCCCACCGTATCCGCCGCAATAACCGGTGGCCGCGGCCGTGTCGTAGTAATAAGGTTCCGCGAAGTACTCGCCGCCGTCCTTGGCCGAGTGGTGCACGTGATGGTGGTGATGCGGGTACGCTGCGGCGGCGGCCGGTTCGCACTCGGAGGGATTGCTGCCGCAGTGGTAGTCGGCGGCGACGGATGCGGTGGCGGCGGCTGCGGCGTACTGATGCTGCGGCTGCAGGTATCCGTCGGCGGCGAACTGGTCCATGGTGGCGGTGCAACCGGTAAGTAGTGCAGCGTTCGTCGTGTGCATGGCTCTGCTGCAGTCCGTCCCCGCGGCGTCGTGTCTCCTCGATCACTGTTGCCGGTTGCGGCGGCGCGCTCGTCGTCTCCGCGTGCCGGCGATGCACCGCAGCCTCCGCCCCTGCACCAGAGCTCTGCCGGGGTGCACCCGCGGGGGTCCCCGCCCAAGCCCGCCGAATCTCGTCCAATCCGAGAGCAGCTCGGTGGACCCGGCGCGCCGAGCACATGGCCCGTCTATATAGTGGTCGTCTCGAAAAACAATATCTGTACAACACGCTTTATTATTATTATTATTATTATTATTATTATTATCGTAATATATATGCGTAAATCGGTCGATGTTGTATATTATATTATCGTCTATATGTACTGTCTTCGTCGATGTAGATATGCGCGCGCAGACGTCCGAGCGAGGACGGTCCATGATGATATCATAATATTAATCATATTATTCATATCATTATGATATTGTGGTATATTGTTATTACTCGTGATGTCAATAAAACGTTGACCGTATACTGATGTGTTATTTTGGTGAGTGGGGCATGTGCGGGGACAGTAGACGGTGCTTGTCACACAATAAATATAATATTATAAGTTATAATTATAACTACAGCTGCAAGCGACGTAAAACATTTTTATAAAGCCGTTTTTGTTTTACAGTATATAGATTAGGTATATTACGATTGCTTTCCTGCGATTAAATTATCGATTTTTCTCACCTCCACATGTACAATACGATTAAAATTTACTCAATCCAACTATCTAAAGCAATGTTTGTATGTGTGTGTGAGTATGGGATCCATAGCCAATAAGTCTATCGCACTAGTGTTTCTAAAATTGTGATTCCAGGGCGGCGGACCGCGTAACCGACAACAGTGACCAACGACTCCCCAAGTGATTTTTGTTTTAATGTAATCCCACCGAGCTCCGCTCCCGGGTGGACACATACCTAGTGACAGGGAAAGTCCACTTGTTAGCGGGGGAGGGCCGCATCCTAGTATGATATTGGTGTAATATCTACTTTGTTTTTGTTGCACACAATAAACGACGGGGACCGGGAAAGAAGCAATACCAATTACCAACACCAGTTCCTCCCCCGGTTTTCGATAACAGGTTTTGTTTCAAACATTTGATAGTATACAGGCTATCCGAAAATGTACCCAAAAATGTGCTCCTCAGAGACAATTTTTAAAATTTTGCATTTGGAAGGAATGCACAGGAAATTTTTGACTCACGTATAACGAATACAATTTTTTTGACTATATAGGGTTACCATATGGTCAGTGGTGTGTTGAACTGTTTTCAGATCTGCGGCAAACTATACCATTTGTAATATTTGTTGAAGACAACTCAAATATCTGAGTTAAAAATGAGCGCAGATTCCATTTAAGAATGAGTCAATATACCCGTGTTTTATTTGTCATGGGCAACGCCGTAATAACTAGGAATTTGTACAGTGCATAAAATATATAATATTTATATTTTCAAACTGCTATCAAGCTGGTAGGCGGCGATCGAATTGAGGCGGAACTCAAGGGGACGGAGCTCCTCTTCATTTTTTTTTTTATTTTGAGAGCACCCGTTTTAAGGAAAATTATTAAGACGGGGGTCGGATCAATTTTTTCAAGTCGGGAGTTCCCTTTCTTTTAATTTTTCCAATTCGAGCACTGCGTGAAACTGCGGCACTGCGGAAGGCTACATTGCTAATTGTTATTTGTGGTACGTGACTGATCCATAGACCATAAATCATAATACACACGATGAGCGGTACACTGGTACCTACGTGAAAAAAAAGTTTGAGAACCTCTGAATTATAAATAATTTATGATCGTATATCTATATAAGTATACACTTGACCACCGTTTTAGTAGATACAGTGTATCAAAATATAAATGTATAATATTTCAATATGATGTATACCTTTTTTTATTTTATTACATTTTTTAACACCCACATGTGTAGGCTGAACTGTTTGGACATGACTTGTCCCCAATCGCAACATCATTTATTGACAACACAAAATACAACTTTCATCCTGCTCTCTGAAAACTACTTTCCTTAGAGTTTGGCTAGTGTGTATTTGCAGTCTCCTTGACTCCCGATGGTAAATTATACCTAAAATAGATGTTTTTTAATTTTACTATACATTGGTATTTAATTCTAAATATCTAACACGATTACATTATTCACACTAATTTTGTTACGAAGTTTTGCAGTCGCGGATCCGGAAGAGGGGACCTTTAGCCCCCATTCATTTAATATACATTTTGAAAAAAATCTACCCTCCTATTGTTTGAGATTTTTAGATCCGTACCCGGAGTTCTATCTAGACCTAAAATAAAAACCGCTTTGTTTACTATAATAAGACTGAACAATATCTATACAGTGTACACCTATATATCCATATTTTGGAAGGCAATAAGAATATTATAGTATGCACAAACTTATATGATATTTCGAATGGGGTTGGGTAGAATGTGTGTCAAAATATATGAAATAATGACGGTATGGTAAAAAAATCTATTGAAATAAAATTCGTCAAAATTAAATACAACATTATTACATTATATTATTTACATAGACAACTGATATAACACAGATGACTAGCTGTATAGTCGTGAGGTGTGACCATCACATACTGCAGCAGTCTTATAGTATATAATACGCGTACACACAATAATATATTGTTGTCAAATCGTTTATGTACATATAATTTCACTCGCGCCCGACGAGTTATAACTATTACGTTAATAAGTCACAACTATAAACTGTACTCATAGTATGGAAGACATCGCAGTCCCCGCATAAAGGACGACCACGCCGAGTCCGCCACCACCTTCTTGTTTATTTTAAATATTGTGTTCGACGGTGAATTTCGGCGTGTCTCGGGGTCTGGAATTTGTATTGGAAATAATAATAATATATAATACGTAAGGTGTCCGCAACGGAACGGATTGTCAACGCCGGGCACGGTATCTAAAACAGATGGCCGTTTGGTCGGTAAATAATAATATATTCTGGCGCCTACGTACTATAATAATAATAATAATAATAATAATATTGTACGCGTATGATATACCACGCACGCGGTCGTCGGCTGTGTTGGTGGTGGTGGCGGCGGCGGCGGCGGGGTTATCTGCACCCGACCATCGGCCCCTACGAACTTACACGTTATTAATTTTTCTAAAGTTTATAAATACGAAACGCCACATGGATCCGGGTATAATAAAAGCTTAATAATAACCGTCATTATGTATAATCTTTAGGAAAAAAAGACGAAAAAAAAAAAAATAATAATAAATAACGAGCGTTGCGTATATAAAGATACCAATGTTACGAACGATGATTGACTATTATTATCTAATAACCGACTTATAAACACGACGTATAATAATATATATTTTGTGTA
The DNA here is from genome assembly GCF_001856785.1 of Myzus persicae. Taxonomy (NCBI): domain Eukaryota; kingdom Metazoa; phylum Arthropoda; class Insecta; order Hemiptera; family Aphididae; genus Myzus; species Myzus persicae. The sequence continues at coordinate 28,106 of NW_019103918.1, forward strand.
CGTATATTTTATATTTTACGCGTGCGCATACGGCATGTTAAATAAATACCATTTCACGTTCCGACGAGTTAAATTTATAACATCGAACATCAAGCGAATCGTCCGCCGATGTCCGTTATTGATATTCCATAAGCGTACATCAAAAACGTTCTGTACATATAATTATAATATTATAAGACATTAATCATTGAACAATAATATCAATAATGTATTTGTTTATTTATTTTACTAGAATTAAAGTCCCTATAACAGAGGCCATTGGTGTTTGGCTGGCCCTACACCTTTGTCGGCTCGGACTAAGCCGTACAGTTCAATATTATGTTTCATAAATAATAACATTTTTTTTTTAATGGAATCTTCGTTGGTGCCCCGGCAGTGGGTCGTGAATGTGTTCGGGTATGTACAATTTTTTTCGGGTCTCTCGCGTGTCTCCGTAGCTTTCTGTCATAATGTGTTTGATTGAACTTGGATAGCCGCATGTTAGGCATGTTATCGGTGCCACTATTTTCATGAGATGTGCAGCATGTGTGTACGACCTATTCCGAGGCGAATGTATTTATTATAATGAAATTTGTTTTTTTTTCAAATTTAAAAAAACAAGACCATATTTTAATCAGGCTTGTCGCAATAAGAGTGGGCGTAACGGATTTGCTTGGTTTTCGTCGAATATTAATATTATTAAATTTGATCCTGGTATCATATAATTTTTTTTGCAATTCATGCGTATATCATATATCGTGCATTAAAAATGCTCATGGCTCACTTAAAAATTGAACTATAGTTAAAAAAAGCATAGGAACACAGATAATGTTCTTACTATCAAGTTCTATACTATACTCATTCATTCAAAATTTTAGACTGACGGAATTAAGCGTGTTCTGCTGTGCGTGCATTTGCGTTACAACGCGTTTGTAAGATTGAGGTCCACAATCTCGGGTATAGGATTACCCATGAACCAAATGTCATAACCATTTGTGCCATAAACTTGGCCGTGAATTGTTACACAGGTTAGGTTTGGTTGCTACACACACAAACCTTTTATCAATAATATATATATGGATTATTAATTTATTCTTTTAAAATTAATGTATTGTATTATTTGTATTTTATTAAAATGTTGACTTTTGAAACTACAGTAGGTATACATACTTTTGATCCATATTTTCATATACTTAGATTTTGTTTGCGATTTAGGGAGTAATGCATGTAGACCTACAGTGATGACACAAGCTTATTTATTCAAATCAGAACCACCTTTTTTATTGTAATTAGTTACGGAGTTGGATGTATAATGAACAGTATATGCAAAGGTTAATTTACAATGACTGTAGTAATTATGAAAATGTGATAAAATTGTATAATATTTTAAGAGTAAATTGTTCAAGTATAGGTGTAAAGTATAAGTATAAGTCATTACCTACTAATAACTATAGTAAGTGATGGATTTATTAGTAATAATATTAATCCATCTTATATTTTATGTATATCAGTTAGAGTTAGGATGTTGATAACTTTTGCATTTTTTTCCATTCATTCTATCCTATGCTATAATAGCTAAAAATTTGTTTCATGCTCCCTTAATAATATTCTAATTTTTTTTTTCATTTTTAGGCATTTTTAGCTATAAATGCATTTTTTTTGTTTTTTAACGTCATTTTTTTCATCTTTTAGGTCATTTTCCCTAGTTTTTGTACAATATGGGGTATATTTCTCAAATATTAGATTAGAGCAAGTGTTAACCCAAGTTTAATTTATTTTTAATAATTTTATATAATGCTTAAAATGTAAATGTATACTAATGTTTATTAATATTATAATTTATAATTCATATTTTAAATTACTATTGCTCCCATTATCACACCCATATCTCCAATAAAAATTAATATTTATAAATACATTTTTTTCACTTAGTTAATTAGTTTTTTAGATCATTTTTAAGTTAATTTTTTTAAAGTTTTTAGGGCATTTTTGCACTTTTTTAGGGATTTTTGCATTTTTTTAAGGTTTTTTTGGGTGTTTTTTAGGCCATCAACTTCTTAACTCTATATATTACTATAAAGACTCTAATCCAGAATAGGTTAGGTCCGTGAAGTTTAATAACTCACACTTGAAAGAATTTTGATTTCAATGTATCAATATTTTCAATAAAATTATTTGATTATATATTATTTGTGATAAAAAGAGGATTATCTAAAAAAGAGCAGATTGTTTCACCGCCGGACACTCTTTATATGTTATAAAAAAACTTGTTAATTTTGAAAATATAGTCTTAAGGCATACTTATAAATTAGAATTCAAATAAATGCATTAATATACAGAATGAAATGGAGTTAGAATGTGTTTGGTGATTCATCCTGTATAATAATACATAATATATTATGTTCAATATTAGAGCTTTAGTGTTTAATATATGCTTCTGTTTGCTGTTAGTGTGGTTTTATTTTCATCGTATACAGGTTAGATTTAAAAATTATATAAATAGTTCCTGAAAATTATTTCATACTATTTTTGATCCTGAATTGTTTAGTATTTTTTATTTTAGATTATGAGTGGAGCTGAAAGCCGGAACCAGTCCCTAATGCAGTCCCCCGTCAATTTTTTTATTTTTATCCAGATTTAGACAGAAACCTATCGTTATCTATTATTAGGAGAGGAATACATAATATTATGTATTATGCTTTATGTATGATTAAATAATATTGTTTTAGTTTTCAGTTTTTCGTCAAGTTTAATTTTTATGATTTAACTATTCACTTATTGAAATATTAAATCAATGGGGGCATTCAATTTATAGGAATGCAAAATAAAATAAATAATATTTTTTTATATATTGTAAGTGGGTATTTGAAATTTAAATAATATTTAATGTGAATAAAATATTATAAAGTGCTCGTGAATCTCAAATGTAGAGTACAGTAAATTGGCGATAAAATAGTTAGTGTAGCATTTTTATTTTTCTTCAGTAACATATTTTACCCAACAAGCTTATAATCGGTAAGATAATTAATTTCCAAGTGATAACATACATGGTATGTGTCCACATAGCATCTTGTATGACGACGATTGATGACATTTAAAAAATATATTTTATTTGTCATGAGAAAAACATATATTTTAAAATATTTTAAAAATATAATACATTTTATATTTGATTTAAATTATTTTGAAAATATATTGTATTTAATATCTTAAGTTATTACTTATTTTCAAAATGAGTTGGTAGCGGTTATAATATTACTATAGGCACCACTTATTTCATTTTAAGAATTATCATTAAAAAACGTGAGTATAACTATTGTTTTACTAACGATACATCTATAACATTGTATATATATATATACACATAATGTTATTATGTATATCTAATATAATATAGATATAGCTATAGTTGTATAGACAGTTATAGTATTGTATAATTGTATAAATTCCGTAGTAGGTGTGTAGCGTTTAGGGCAGTGGTTCTTAACCGAGGTTAACAGGTGTTTCGTGGACTTTGTATAAGTGTCCCTCCCCCTAAAAAATGTTTAGTTTCACTGTCTTAACATTTTGACTTTTATGGACTTCCAAAACACAAAAGTATAAGACGTGCATAACAATATACTGTATAGTTTATCGGTTTAAATAATACAATTTTTATTCAGGAAAAAAAGTAGACTGCATGTTTCCTTCAGTTAAAAATAACAATGAAATAATTTATATTATAACAGAACATTTAGCATTATTAAAAGAAAAAATCACGAAATAGTTTCCTGACTTGAATATTGAAAGTATGAATGGATACGAAATCCATTTTCTACCATCATGACCTAACCTAACGAACACGTCTGCAAGTTATGAATTTGCGTTAGTAGAAGAGGAAAAATTCATAACGCTTACAACAGATCGATCTCTCAAAATACAATTTTCGAAAATAATAGTAGGAGAATTTGGGATTTCCGTTCAAACCGAGTTTAAAACAATTTCTGAAATTGCAATTTCAATTTAATTATAATTTTCAACATCTTACTTGTGTGAGCTTGGATTTTCAACATTGACGAATATCAAGACAAAGAAACGGAAAAGGCTGACAAATATAGAAGAGGAAACGAGAGTAGCAATATCCTACATACCTAGTACATACGGCCGGATATTGAATATATCTGTAAAAGTCATCAGGCTCAAATATCTCTTACAAAGTATTTCATTTCAAATTTTTAAATTTTTTTTAAACTTTCTTTATTATTTTTTAGTGACAACACTAACATGTACGCAAAATGTTTTAAGCTATACATGCATTGTTTAATGTATCAACAACTCAAAAATGTATATATTACTAATTTATTTTACGGCTGTGTTCCGCGAAAATATTATGAAATGTTAAGTGTTCCGTCATTCGAAAAGGTTAAGAACCACTGTTTTAAGGTCACATATATGTATACTACGATTACTTATACAGCATGTACATTATACATATTACATATCTATATAAATATGTTACATACGTATATATCTGCAGACCATCCTGGAAATCCTTAAAATGATATCAAACGGTTTTGGTCTAAAAAATATCGATCCCACATTCCCATATTATTTTAATGTTTCGTAAATGCGATAGCTATGCTGCCGTTCAATTATTTTTACACACGATACTTACTTGAAACACTGCAATTTTTGCTCAATTATAAACTATTATAATTATTGATTATTTTGCATCCGCGTGAAAATATACGCCTCACACTGTCATGCATTGGGTGTTTGGGTGGCATATAACCGGAGGGTTTGTATACCTACCTCACTTGTACTATCATCACGCCGTTGATTTATTTTTAATTACCGTCTGAAGGAACGAGAGAGTTGCGGTGAAAAAAAATGTCATAACGGTTGTAAACAAGGCGTAAAGTGGGCATTGTTTTTGTGCCCGCCGAGACATAATATTAATATTATATTATACGGACACCGAGTCGTGATATATTACAGTGTAATATTTGAAAAATATAAACCGTTGCCGCCAAGACCGCGTAAATCAAATAATGTACCCCCAAAACGAGGCTTTTAAAAAAGACTATAATACACCGTGTTCCCACGAACACGGTACACGCATATAAGTTGTCGCGTGTGTCCGTGGGAAATCCGATGACGTTGGCCACATGGCTGACATTACTAAATCTGTCGTTGGATCACCTGTGCTATAAACACCGAGTTAATTGGTGTGCTCCATATATGATGTATGTAAGATATATTGTACCGCTCGTCGTATTATTAGTATCATAGGCGTTTGATCCGTGCAATGTGCCACCGATAAAAAGACGTGACCGAATTGAGTGCATTTTTCGAATTATGTGAACAATGAACATAATATATAAACACATATTATTATTATAGGAGGAGGAGGTACTTATGTGTACGACTTTAATAATCGGCGAGTTTCTAGGTAACGGGTTTCGCGTCAATCGCGGTATATATCATCGATTTACCTTCCTCGTAAAAAAAAATATACCCATGCAACAGTACAACTCAAAACCATAAATATTTATAATGGCGCGCTAACTCGAAATTGTTTAATAAAAAGTAAAGCTATATACAGGGTGATCCACCAAGCGCGCTCATCCCCATTCTCGAGGATTTGAAAATATCGTTTTTATAATAAGTATAGGTACAGTGAAAACTCTTTACAACGAAACTCTTTACAACGAAAAACTCTATATAACGTAAACATTACATATTAATGGTTGGTTTGCTATATACGAGTAACCCATTAGACAATTCATTCTCTATAACGTATCAGTCACTCTCAATAACGAAACAATATTTTATGTTTCATAATACAATTTACGTGTTATCGTATCTATTACATATATAAACTATAAAAATAATCGACAATAATGCAGAAATTTCCAAGAACGATTACATTCTTTCATTATTTGTAAAAATAATGATGTGTTTGATATATAATAGTACATACATACATACCTTTATACATAAATAATTAAAATTTTGTTTTTTTTAAACCCTATATATTACGAAAACTCTCTATAACGAAAGAAATCTCTTGGTCCCTTCAGATTCGTTATAAAGAGTTTTGACTGTATATCAAAACATTTCTAAAATCAGATTTTTAATAACTGTATCGTTCAAGGGCGAGCGTGCTTGGTGAATCATTCTATCTATACATATATGTATAATAATATAATAATATATACAATATTATACAATTATAAAGTAAAACACTAAAATACCGTTCAACTGAACAGTGTATTTGAAATTTTAGTTGCGATGTGGCACCTATTAATTTGAATTTTAAAACAATTTTAATGTATACACACTGCATTATATAGTTTGTGAAATATTCAATCGTCGAAAACCATTAGGTAGGTATATATTATGTGATGTATGCGGACTACTATAGAACACGAGCTTGGCTCATATAAGTCCTAGGAAATAATAGTATACGCAGCATTTGGTTAAGTTATGATTCCTGCGTAGTTTTATGTGACGCCGTGTCCCGGTTATCAAAATCTGATCACACCGAATAATTATTAATTACTCGATGTTGTTCAATGTGTTATAATAGAGTCGTATCAACCGACAAAGAGATTAAGTTATGTTTTAGTTTATATTTCATTGCTAATGAGTGATATATTATTTAGGGTTTCGCCCTACTCCATAAAATTGACTTTATTACTTTTGTTGTGGTTATCCGTTTATGGTGTTTTATAATAGTGACAAAATCATCTAACGCGTATAACACACATATACAATATGTAATTAACGATCGCATATAAATCACTCGAATTTTACGATTATGTTTCGAATTAAGTGTAAAAGAATATTGAGCATTAGAGCTAGCAAAATATTTGATTAGTTTATAGAACGTTGTTTCTATTGATGTCTCTGCAATATATTATGTTAGTGTACTCGCATATACATATATGGTTACAGGAATTAATTTTATTGTTAGATGATAAAAACGATTAACGTTGACTTTTCAAGCCGCGAACGTGTAGATACCTATGTCAAATGTTAAAATATGCTAGTGTGAAACTTCTGAAATAACCTTTTAACCGTCACACATCAGTCAAGTAATACTGCAGTGATCGGTCCGGGTGGTTTGATATTCACAAAATAATAAAAGCTGCACGTATCGCAGTCATCAGCTATCGAGTATAATAATTTCGTATTATTTTTTAAGCTATGAATAATGACCAATAAAAGAAATAACATTTTTGATAAATCAAATAATAATTGTCATTAATGGAGATATGCGTCTTACACGATAGGAGAGGACCACTTAAAATATTATATTATATATTGCATGACACGGTGTACAAATCGACTAGAATCTCACAGTAAATAAAATGAAAAATAATTCGACAAACTCATCTAGCCGTCTATATGGTATCTAGATAAATGGATACTTTTTTTTCAATTACGATTTATAACGTCATGATACAATATTGTTATTTGTCTGTTATATATATGTATAGATAATACGTATGTCGTGCATGAATGTCTGTGTGAAACTTTTGGACGACTACAGACATATTAAATTATTCGGTTATCACCTGGATCTTTTTTTTTATTGATACCAGACCCTCGACAATATGGGCCATTGAATTCACCTGTATCTATTGTATAAGTATACCTGCGTTTAAAACTTGTAAGATAATGTTATTTTTAATTATTGTTTCTATATTATGTGTAATGTGTCTGAGCTGCAGTTACATATTATTGTGTACACTATACACGTGTAAGAAACAAAATGTTCTTGGTGTGGCGCTGTGTCTGGCTTTAGTCACAAATCGTGATGCGAGAGCCAGCACCGGCCGGTGCCACTAGTTCCCCGATGGGTGACCACCCGGGTTCTAAGTGACAAGTCCTTGCCGCACATACACGTGTTCCAAACCAACCGTAACCTCCCCTACAGTTCAGAAACCTACTAAAAACCAAAACCACCCAATACCCTTTGTGGCCGAGGGTTAATTCTTAAAAAAAAAGAAAAATGTTCCTACCGAGTGTTGTTGTAAAGTGTATAATAATGATTATTATTGAGCATAGAAGATTCAACCCAGCTATAGGTGCACACCTAATGCATATAACGGTAATCGAACAATTTCCTGTACAGTTACAAATATTATACATACATAGTAAGTAGTAACAAATAACTAAATCACACAATTGTTTATTATTAGGTCCGTCTACTATATATGAATGGAGTACCTATATAGGTATATAACTTGAAACTAATCTTTTAAATACAACACGTTTTCTTCAGGTACCAATAATCTTATTTATTTTTTTAGAAATTTGTGCCACGAAACTGGCATACGGCATTAAAATATTGAGAGCAATAAAAAGACTACGACCCACGTCATCCATATTTTTTTTCTTATATCAATATTATAACGGAATAGGTACCTATTGTTGTATCTACCTATTATAATAGTGCATTTGTATGTATATTATTTAGTAATGTTGTGGAAAACTTTTATTAATAACACCATGTATGATCGTGGATTATTAATAATGTATTAAATATTAATAGTTGTTTCCACAATAATTAATTTGTTTGATAAAAATTATTATAAAAAATCCATCAATATTATGCACTTTATTACCCTGTCATGCGCTTTCACCGTTGCAACAGGTGAATCTCAAATAAAATATTCAATTTTTAATATTTCAATAGATGTATTGTACGTCCCTGTGGCCTATATTTAACATTAATTTTCCAACATTGGTCAAGTTTTGATTTTTCTATTAAAAAAATATAATTTTGCTTTTTTTTTATCGACTTATACTCTTAGAGTATTTCACGTCTATATAACCCATGCGCCGTTTATCAATCAATTTTTTGTCGTTTTTTCTCATCTATAATCGAACGTGCCACTAACTGACTGACTGATCAACATAGAGCCTAAACTAGGCCCTAAACTATATCATGGCTATAGAGACTTTAAATTGTCATGGTACTTTCGTACCATCACGTATTGGCGCACTAAGAAATGATTTTTCACAATTCTGATTGAGATTTTTCCAATTCTCGTTTTCAAAAATCGACATACGACTTGGGTTGCAGTCACTCACTTTTGGGGTCTTCTCTACTCTAAACCCCGCACAACTATATAGCAACATGTTGGCCGCGTGCGAAAATTCCGAAAATATTCGATAAAGGTACGTCGAAACCCAAAAATATCGAATAAACGGTCCGATTTCGAATAATATATCGTATTACTACCACAGAATAAATCAGTATATATCATCGCACACTCGGTCGACATAATCCATATAGACATGTTAACTATGACAAATATATACAGGGCGATTTGGTGAATAGCATTCTCACCCCCATTTTTCCTTTAATAATGAATCTATTCAAATTCTGCTTTTTGGAATTTTTTAAAATATACTCAAAGGCCATATTTTAAAATTCTTGAATTTTTTTGTACTTTTTAAGGACTAAGGAGTTAATTGTGGTGATATAAACTTTTGTTTTTTAAATGAGAACCCCCTTTTTTACTGTAAATTAATTAGTGGATAATGTACCACATTCATAATTCGAATGAGTATAGTTTCTTAGTTGTTAAAATGTCTGTATTAACTATTAAGGATAATAGTCCTTAAAACTGGTTTTACATAAATATAAAATAGACGTACAATTAGATCTAGTATTTATTATACCTGGTCCATTTTTATTAAATTATTAATTTATTTAATACCGATAAATCAATATTAATGACCACAATTTTCACATCGCCATAGACCCCATATCTTATAAACTCATTACTTTGGTACTTTTACCCCTAGAACACAATGTTAAATAACTCAAAAACTACTCTTGCGAATTTTGATTTTGATGCGTCGAAAATTTCAGAAAAATATCTACTTTATAGTTTATAATTCATAGTAGATAGTTATTATTTGAAAAACAGACGTATGTATCTCCACAGAACACTCCTTGAGTATTATAGTACAAAAAAAATCTCAAGGTTTGAAAATATCGCCATGAGTAGGTATATTTAAAAATGACATATGAATCAGAGTTTGAATAAATTAAAAGAAATTAATGGAAAAACGGGGGCGAGCACGATGGTCGGCGAATCACCCTGTATATATATATATCATAATCACTGCGTTATTTATTATTTGCCATGAGCGTAACGTTATTATTGTAATATAAATGGGTATGCAATGCCGTCCAAAGGTCGCATATACGTTATGCAATATCTGGGTACCGATGGAAAAACGATATCGTATACTCGCGTAAAACCGACGGTGTGGTCCCGTTCGCATTATACATTCGCCACACGTGTGCGCTAGCCGTGTATACCCGAACACGGGTTTCCAGTCATATCGTCCTGCCCGACGAAAAACATCTCTCTCTCTCTCTCTCTCTCCCGAGTCCCGTGGCCTACATCGCGCGGTATATAGTAATATATTATTTAGGCAGCAGGCACCTATACCCCATGTACCCTTATATATTATACCTATATACGCACACTGCCGCCGGTCGTCTCGGGGCCATATCGTGTGCTCACTATATGCATATGTGTGTATATGTGTGTGTACGCAATACGTATTCTGTACACATGTACGTAATATGACAAGCGCCACATAATATATGCACGCATATATAGGTCATGTACTATAATATTATGTCATATTTCAACGAGTTCGCCCCGTGTATAAGTGTGTTTTGACGTGTCTTGTCTGTCCCGACGTAATAACGCCGTCATCGCGTCGAGGTAAAAAGTCTCGGTCGCGCGCGTGTGCTATATATGTATATGTAGGCTAGCGTTTTCCACACCCAGACGCACGTACAGGGTGAATACAAAAAAAAAAATTGTATATATATATATATATATTATTGGTTATAAATATATATCTATATATACGGGCGCTGTACATATATAAACATGCGCACGTCACCCAAATGCGGCGGGTGTCACGTGATACGTACCAGGAAAGCGACGGGCCAATAATATAAAATATATGTATATCGGTATGCACTGTACGTAAATAAGGGCTATAGTGTTTACGAAAACGCACAATTATATAATTTGACACGACGTGATAGATATCGGGTTGACCCAACCTGCGGGGGTGTGAAGTCGCTGCAGACGTCGCGACAACGAGAGCTTTTCGAAACATGTATGCAATGTCCGTACGATCTACACTTGTCGGACATTTTTGGAGGTGCTTGGAGCCCCCCCCCCATTTTTTAAACATCCCGCGATGAATTTTGAACTCATAACGTCACGCCTACGGTTGATGATTTTCCGGAAATCGCGGTTCAAAAACCTCCGGACGATGTTCAAAATTCAAATACGTAGACCGTTTGCGAACAGTTTTTATGAAAATCACATAGCTCGGTGATTTTTGAGGTTCCAGCTACACCTGTAAATCGTAAAATTGGACATGCTAATTCATGCTACAATTGAGTTCTAAATTAAAGAAACTACTTTTTCCTACAGCAGCGTTGCAGAACCTCTGTATAAATGTTTGTCTCTTATACGAGCGAAAAACAATACAAATCACTATAGACTGATTGACACGAGTAGTGTTTGAGATTCGGCTGCTATAATTATGTTTTAAATCAAAATACTGAGTTTTATTGAGGAAACGATTCCTTTTTAAAGTCGTCAAGTATACATCATTATCCTTCTAACGACGTGTGTTGGACAGTTATGCCAAGCTGTATAATTTCAAATAGGACGTTCGGCCTAACCTATAACCTTACCACCAAATGAAAAATAGATAATATTAAATAATATGTGAATCAGAATTTTTTCCCAAACCCATGAATGAAAATATAGTTAAGTTATAAAAACTAACTTAATTTTTTTTTACTGGCTTTTAAATTATAAATGTTTGCTTCGACTGCAACCTAGGTCATTAGCTAACTTAATATCATACATAATTATATTTTTATTATTACAATTTCTCTTGCTTCGGACCTACTTCTAAATAAACCATTATATAAACTTTAAAATGAAAGCTGAGCAACTCGTAAAATTATGAAACTATCGGAAAATGGACACACAATATTACTGCGGGTGAAATATATATTTAAATACAATATAATTTTAACATATTAATATATTACTATGCCATACAAATGTTAATTATGAACTTATAGTATTATTCCACTGTTTGATTTAAAAATGCCGGTATTATTGGTAAATTAATCTTATTTAATAATATTGTTTTTAAAAATTGCATATCACCTATGGTTTATGAATAACAGACATCTGAAATGAGATTATTACGTCAGTAAAATTAAATAGTTTAACAAAATGTATAGACCGTTCGTCTTTCAATAATCTACGCTCTTACTACATTATTATTATTATTTACTACCTATATAGGTAGGCAGCTACATTAAATTATTGCTCATTACATAACAGTATATAAACTAGCCACCATAGGTAGGTACTTATTTTTTTTTTTATAAAATATAATTATGTTTGTTTTACTAGCTGTTCTATTTCTGTTGTATGTAATTTTTTTTATGACTCGCAGTCAATTTATACACGAGTATAATATAATACATATTAAAGTTGTTGAAATTTTGTTGTTGCATTTTGATGATGGCTTATGATTATATTCGCACAGACCGGGCACAGTATATAAAATATAGATATATGAAATCACCTTATTATCAGCTATAATATTATGCTAATTATTATTTGTTATTTCCGTCGCAGTACCTGTATTGGTCGATCAATGAAAGTTGTTTTCGGACTTATTGACGGATATCTACCTAATGATATTGAGATTAGATGTAGTTATTTTTAGTGTGTAGTGTGTACCTTCCGTGCATAATGTACGATGTACCTATAGCAATTAAACATCAGTACATATTGTTATTACTTATTAATAATTCATAAAACATTATTTTATACGCAACCGTACGAACAGAGTATGACATTATGGTCGTTGCAGGAATTGCTACTAGGTACATAACAATGTTCAAATAGGTAATACATTTTCTGATTTCTGCATATTAATTTAAAATTAAAATTAGTGCGTTATTACTTATTACTAACAAATTGTATATTAAACAATCGAATTATATGATTGTACAATAGTAATAGGCACTGCTTATATTATCTGTGAAAAAAAGTATTCATATTCTATCGGGTATGTTCGGTTACCTAAAAGGGAAATGTTTAGCAGCAGTTATTGTTCCAGGAAATATATTTTCTTGTTCGTATTTGCATGTATATGTATAATACTTCCAGCTAAGCTTGTTCTATTTTATTGCATTTGAATAGGTACGAATTGTTGTCAAGCAAGTGCCCATAGTAATGCGGGTGCGTTCGTGACAATTGGAATTAATTAATCCAAGACTAACTTAAGCTTAACTATACGTATGAAACAAACCTCAATTATTAATATACAGTCATACAGAACCTTACATGCATACCTATTATCCTTTGTTTTATTTTGCTCGTTTAAGTACCTATATAATATAATGTTAAATTAATTGATATGAGCCAATATAGTAATATCGTGCTTTAATGTGACTTTTTTTTATCACGGTGAGCACTGAGCAGTCATAACCATGGTTAAGTAATCGATCACAGTATTTATTTATTTTTAATATTCATATTAGGTTTATATGAAAAACAGACGAGTACCATCTGAACAATCCTTAAAATGTCATGGTATGTAAATACGATTTATTGGGAAACTCGCATTAAAAACGAAAAGAAAATCGCTAAATCGGATGGACTTCAATCAATTAGCTGTACGTTACGCATTTCAAAACAAAAACTACCCCTGTAAAAAAAAAGTATATATTAATGTTTAATATAAACAACCTCTCTTCCTCCCTTTGACTTCTTATAGAATCCAATATTGGGGATCATCCAAAAACTCATATATAAAAATTATACAGTCTTTCCAGTCAATATCCCTCGAAGAACAATAACCAATGCTCCGTGGTGTACGGTATAGTAATCGAACCCTCCACAATGACTATTCCTGATCAAGCATCCAAATTCTACAGACGATTCCATAAAAAACTTTACATCATCATTAAAATCCTCTGATACGAAATTTATCCTCTCTCATTCTATCCGATAAAATCCGTAGCACCAATTTCTGTCCTGCGGAGACCTTTTAACCTAATCATTATTGATACTCAATAGGTATTTTCGGGTAATTCAGATAACTGGATAGCTCACCATTAACGGCATTATTACTTCATGTACGACTGCTTATATCTGTTGATTTGGATATTTTCTCTCATCACGTGATCTCATGTCATTTTAGTTTATGTTGATAGAAACTACTTATGTACTTTGTGCCTACTTAATACGTAGATTTTAAATAAAAAGTAAAAATGCGAAACAATTTCATATTCATTTCCTAGGTAGGTACTTAATACAATAAATTTATCTTTCATCTTTGATTATTTTTACAAGAAATTTGAAATTGTTGAAATATAGTCGCATAAATGTTATTGTGAATAGTGTAAGCTGTGCTCGGGATCGTTTTGCGGATGCTCAATTATTTATAATGCTTTCAGATGTATTCAATAGGTTATTACCATTTACCAATATACCTAATACACCATGAAACTATTAAATTCTACCGAGAGTCGAGAGAAGAAGGACGCGTGCCAAACACAAAATATCGTGTCTCTTGTTCAGATTTCTTTTTGCTAGAAATTGAATGGACAAGTTTAAAACAATTTAGTGACGTAAAATAACGCACCCGTGGGCCTCGACAAATGTTTCAATTTCATTTTAAGTATAATTTATTCTGAAAAATAATTTACTTAATCGTTTTCTTAACTTGAGTTAACTATGTTTCAATCTTTATTAAGTTATTTACCTATTTAAATGTATTATGTATAGTAATACATAATTAATATATTATGTCGCCGAGTAGCGTAGATATTTTAAGAGGTAAAATATAAGCACAAGTAACGTGGCGCGATCTAGCGGATATTTATCGTCCAGTGCCTCAAATATTTTTTCCCGATAGATGTCATTGGCTGTAGCTTCTTAAAGAAAATCATAAAAAAAAATATACAACCGACACTTGAACGCTACGAAAATAAATAACAATAATAATTATTGTCCGAATACTAACGACTTGAATATTAAATTGTATACTAATCGCGTCTATTATACTTTATAATCTATTAGGCACTTTCAATTATTTAGTATTAATTGGTCGTTTAATTTGCTTGTTTGTATTCTACTTTCGTATTTTGTATAATAAATACCAACCTATTATGACAGTTAAATATTGGCTAATACTTAAAAATTATACCTTAATTTTTAAACTTTCTAAATAATTGTATTAAATTGTATTACATTTTTCATTTAACATTTTAGGTTTTAACAGACTGTACTATTTTACACAGACACATTGGTGTATTTTGTTTTGATAATATTATATTATAGTTTTAAATTTGTATTAATCAATACGAAATATTAAACATTTTTATCTGACATTAAATTAATTGGTGTTAAAAAACAAGTAGCTTTATTTTTTTGTAGTTGATCTTTATACTCATTAATTACAGCAGTATACATATTTTATTGATTTATTACAAGATTACACTATATGGTACTGTAGGTACATTTATTTCGTTCAAACTATATTATGATAGCAAATTTTATTTTTTTAATTCACAACATTCACATTTTTTGATTACGTAATATTATCATAATGATTATCCAAACACCCGTATACTGCCGTTCATTGTAATGATTTGTAATAATTACTGATGTTGCTCATTATGGGCGAGGATATCGTTGTACTTGAATATTATTATATTCTCGAATTCAACGTTTAATTTGAATAGCAGTGAATAATTAGTATGGAGGTCCCCCCCTCCCCCGTAGTCCGTCCTCCATGCGCAATCCGATATGGCTGTGCGCCTGTATAATATAATATTATTATGCAATCTAATAATATACATCTTTGAAATGTTCATCTTCCGCAGTTTATCAAAACATAATGCACTAAACTCTTAATCTAAAATAATTTGATGGTTGAAATAAGAGAGTCAGTGAGCCGGATGAAGAGATAATGGTAAAGTAGGGTGTTTGACTTGACGCAGGGTGTAATATCCCGCGTAGGGTATACAAGCCAGTGAATTCGTATAGGACACAACAATTGATTTTGGGTGTGAAAAATTGTCTTTTTTTTGTCGGCGAAGTTTGATATTAGTTTTTATACAATAATCATTGTATTAGATTATATTTTATAACCCAAGGCGAATGTATAATAATATTAGTCCCGATGGACTGTATTAAAATATTATAAATTTAAATTTGCGCACCTAATTTAATATTTGTGTCGTATTGTTTTGCACTGTGTTCAGTTGTATCAGTACAGGCACGGTTTTCGATTATTTAAATTGAAGTAAAAATGAAAACCATTCCGTTGATGAGCATGTCTAATCATATTCTTGATTTAAATCGTTCAGAATATTATATCATTGAGATATTGTTTTAAACATGGAATATAATTTTATATCTATCGTCGTTTAGACTGTTTAGAGAATTTCGCGGTCGAAAGTCGAGAGTTTAATGGAGGAAATTCTGCGTGTTAGGCCGTGTGGGTCATGAGCTTGTGTGTATACTTATTCGTCGCGAGAGCGAAAACCGTCTTTGATAGTTGATGATAATAATTATGTAAATTATGTAATATTATTTAAACTCGACTAGCAGTTTACGAATATAAGAAGAGGAAAGAGAGAGAGAGTAAACTGCGCTGCAATATCAAAACGGGGAGGCGAATCGTGACGCGAATGCCCCGGCGGTGGTGTGTATTATAATTTAGACGCGTACCTACACACACACACACACACACACACACGTCGTATATAATACATATATATATATATGTACAGCTTTTTACTGCCACATCTAGGGGGTAGGGTTTTCGAACCCTTACAAAAGTAGCAGCAGCAGCAGTCATGCTCACTCAAAGCCTCATTTCCTGTCATATTCTCGGGCAATATCGTGACGTTTTCAGATGCACAAACGGCGAATTCGCACCCGGAAAACCACCCCTGGGCTGCTGCTGATGCGCGCACACACGCGCACACCCACACACCCACACGCATATAAATGTACGTATACGTGGTGTATAACGTATACCCAATATAACAATATTGTAATAATAACATATATGTGTGTGTTTATATCATATTATATAATATCGCATATATATACGCGCGGCCGATCGGAAGTGCAGTCGGGGCGGAGGTATATAGTTTCGCACTTCCGGTCCCCCGCGTGGGCGTGTGTGTGTACACACATATATATATATATATATGCACACAGTATCTGTATGTATTATTGCGTGTGCGGCGATGGCGTTTGCATACGTAATAATATAATCTTAATCTGCCGAGTAGAAACGACCGGAACTCGTGATGCCGGAGCTGTTCACATACACATATTGTGCGTCGCGAACGGAAATTAGCGTGTTCGCGTAAAGAGCCTGCAAGTATACTTGTATATATATATATACACATTATATACATATGTGCGAGTGTATTATATTGTACGTACATATTACATATACGTATATGCTATATATATGTACCGTACTACCGTCGTGTGTCTGACAATATAATGTTATATATGCGTGATGCAAAAGTATAATAATACGTACGCAGCGCGCCGTTCAAGTATAGGTATGTAGTTGTCGTCCAGTCGATTTCTGTGACACTGCAAATAATATTATTATTGCACAGAGGTAGGTACACTTATGTTATAATACAATATGAGTTCAAAATTACACGATACTGCACACACGAATCGTCTTATTTCAATAGGAAGAACTCATACCGGCTATACCACGGTACAAAACCTAAAATCCGGATATATGGCTGATTATATGAAGAGCACATATATCCTGTTCTCTTCGGCCTACATCGCAAGCGGTCGTCCATACTTTTTTGAGTCCAAAATTCGTTGACGACTTTTTAATCCGACAATTATTTTAAATGTCTTCTATACATTTTATAGAACCTAAATATTATTGTAGCTTATATATTTTGTCATATTATTTAACAGTATTAATTTTAAGCAATTTAATATTTAATGTTGCCTATAGTTTATAACTAGAGCTAGGATTTTGGTGACTTTTGCATTTTTTTTCTCTAAGTGTTATACAATTCTAACCAAAAACTAAATTTGTTTCGTAATATAACAATTTAAAATATGTATTTTTTATTTTGCATTTTTTTGTATTTTTTGTGTTAAATGCATTTTATTGCATTTTTAAGGTTATTTTTACGTAATATTACAAATATTACGTTCATATTGTGTATTTAAACTAATTTTGTTTAATCTAAGCTTTTTTAATATGTGTTGTAAAGGTAATCCCAATAAATACCAATAGGCAATTAACTACTAAAGTACATTGATATTGAAAAAGTAATATAATTAATTGTCGATTTATCCGATAAGATTAAATATCGAACGAACCCATAACTATTTAGGTATACAATAGTAGCTTTAGTAGTGAATTCGATACGTACCCATGCGGTTCTACCGATCTCAACTGTACAAAATGCCAAAAATTAATTCAACAGCAGGAAGCCGTTTACGTAGTTTTGTGAGCGAGTTTGGTAAACCCGATATTTTTTCTACGAACGGTATGGTGCTTTTTTGTAAAGTT
Source organism: Myzus persicae (assembly GCF_001856785.1). Lineage (NCBI taxonomy): Eukaryota > Metazoa > Arthropoda > Insecta > Hemiptera > Aphididae > Myzus > Myzus persicae. The sequence goes on from NW_019103918.1 coordinate 46,742, forward strand.
TATAATGTTGCAGTTGCCTTCGAAAAGAAATTTACAATTCAATAACACAGCAGTTGAGATAAGCATGCTCGTGGAATAAATTATAACTAATTACATGGATACTATCACTATTAGTAATATTATATTCAATAATAATAAAATATATGTGTCTATGCAGAATGTATAAACAATTTATGTTAACGTATTTATAAGTATATTTTTATATGTTTTAAATGTAGTACTTTACTTTGAATTCAACTAGTGCATACCATTATACTATATTAATATCATTGTTTTATTTTGTTTTCTTACGTCAGTGTACTTGGATACATTGAGTCATTATGTTTACCCTAAATGTATAGATTATAATGTTCAAATCAAAGACATCGCTGTATTTAGCGTCTATACGTGGGTTTCTAGAGGACTTCATTGAGTTGTTTCTGCAGGAGCAGGCGAAGGACGTCTTGAAAATACACTGTGGGGCTGCAAGTCATTTATACGACGTGATACGATTGTCCTATGAAGTCTCATCGATTTTCTGATGATTTTCGATTAGCTTTATAGTTTCCGCAGCTTTCAAGTTAGAACCGTTGCGATTAGTTAACAGTAATACGAAATTAAATTGTTCATAATAGATTTTTGATGATCCATCATTATTGGTACAAACAAAGTCGTATCGTCCTCTAGGTGCGAAATAACTGTAAATGTCATCAGCCACAAAGTGTAATGTATTATTCTATAGTGCAGATTTGGTATTATGCAGTCGGCTGTGTGGACCCAATTCAACGGAAGAAACGCAATATATTGAGTTTATTGTTTTGACGGATTAATAATTACCGTGCATTTCTTAAACATATAGTTATACTCAACTCTTGGTGATATTTGCATCAGTTGCAGCCAGTGAAGTGTTCATGGGTTCTAACACCCCCCCCCCTGAAATTTCTCCCTTCTACAAGAAAATCTTATTTACTACCGCAATTAATGCACGGAGTATAGATTAATTGCTAGTAATTTTTTAATAGATATCAAATAAATTGTAAAATGGCACTAACATCGATAACCATCATAGCTTCAGTTTTTTTTTCGAAAGATTTATAAGAACCTTGTTAAAAGTCTACCGCAATCGTCATATAGCTTCGGTTATATAACCACGTGGTATATATTACGGCTCGAAGAAGCTCTGTAGACGGCCAGGTTAAATACTCTAAACGTAAACTAAATTCGTGACCAATCCTATAATTTGTTATTAATCAACCAATTATAATATAAAAACCGTTTATCGAAAAATAATGACGCACACGGGGATGGACCACGGGTCTGCGATTACTGTTAGCTGGTAAACCGTAACCGAACTGAAATCCTGCTTACCCTTCTGCAGGTCGCAGTACACGGCGCGTAACTCGCGTTTATATACCGAGTGGTACAGGCAAAACAAATATACACACGCTTATCGTTATAATATTATAACAACTACCGGTTTTCAGGTCTGTATAGGTGTAGTTTTTTTTTTATAAAAAAAAAAAAATAGGTAATTCAAGTAACCCTTTTCGACTACAGCGTTTCCCAAAACTCACCGTTTGCCGGTGACAATGTGTATAAGTATATAATGGGCATAGGTGCCTACCCGACTGTGCGCATAATAAGTGGTTGCTGGGTATAGGTTTATAGTATATAATCACTGTTCTCCCGACGACGTCTGCGGTGGACTGCGCGATCTGCTCGTCGATTTGGACCAGAATTTTAATTGTCTCCGGGCCTGGGTGGTTTTCCAACGCCGTATAAATGAACAGAGCAACGGTATTTAGTGCTCGCATGGGTGTTCTTTACACGGTTGTTATCTAAACGAGTTTTGGTTTTACGACCGCCGTGTTTTGTGGAGATTTCAGTGGCAATTGGATTTAATGTTCCAAGGAAATGCTATAAACTCGCTTTCAACACACGAATTTCAAATTATGTTAAATATATACAGGCGAGTAAACTATTAGTCATTGTCCTATCTCAAATGTCGTCTGGCACAAACAACACGTCATTATAATAATACATATATTATATTATTAAATTAGTTACTACCTGCGAACACTCTAATTATACAATAAAAATACTGAACCGACTAGCCCATGGTATATTTCTTTATATTTATTTAAAAACTTGTTGAATAGAAGGAGAAAATAACTTTTCGTCTTTGTTGGCCATCATAGTAGGTATATTATATCCTCCACTGACTACCTACCTAATAATTAATAACGCGTTTATGATACTGACAATACTCGTAACAAGTAAAAAACAGCATAAAAATTGCAACAATTCTATTCGTGTTGTATATGTGTTGTATAGATATTATAATATACGAGATGACATTTATCGGTTTAATATTCGAATAAATCAATTAAGATAAAACTTTGGCTCCTATTTTATGAGTTATAAACATCTCCGGAAAGTATATTCCATTTAATAATAATAATTATTATTATTATTATGCCATGTAATTTATGCCTTCTGCCCACGATATCCGTACACGCGGCGCAATAACATTATTATTATACGTAATGTTATAGTCGAACAAGGCGAAAACAATATTTCACTAGTTCACTACGACAACGACTATTATAATATTGTATATAGGCAATATCGGTGAAATTTTTCTCGTTTGCAAGACGTATCGTATGCGGATGTATTATAAGTCCATTATCGTAGAAATAATAATGATATAATGTGCCGTAATATAAGCTGTATAGTGAAAAATCGGTACGACACTTCAACGGTTATGACTTTATGAGTCTTATACAAATAAATCGGGTTCATACGCATAGGTATATAGAGGACGGATTCACCGTCATTCCTTTTTTTTATCGATTAGATTGTACATTATTATTCAAATTCTGATTACCGACATTTTTCATAGTATACTTCATGAGACATAAAATACACAGATTTTTATACCGCCTACTTGAGGAACGTCTAATTGTGCCAATATACAATTTTTCTCTTTTTCAAATAGTAAAAATCATTTTTTTTTCTGCTCCTTGAATACAATCAAGTGAGTGATTTTTTTGAAAATGTCGATTGGCCCCATGCACCTATGTATGGATAAATATTCGAACTAGTAGTTTTTGACTTTTTAAACTTTTTTATGTACACTATTTCTACTTGGGCTAATTTTGTCTTTATTTTTGTTGAAAAATAAACGAAACCTGCAATCAACTATATCTCATACGAGCGAGCCAATAATGACTTATAATATCATGTTTTACTAAAGAGTTAATATTTGCTCATTTTAATAACCACCCGAGGGGTTCGTTGAGCAGGATAAAAAAAATCCATAGTCGCAGCCAATTGAATATTTATCATTTCATATTCAATAAACGTTATTGGACACTTACGGCCGCAAGAATATACGCCGAGCTGTCTAATAAAATACTGTGCCTACTCTCGTATTCTCCTCGCTACACAATAATGGCAACAATTGAAAAGATAAACTGCCACATTTTGTATCTTATATATTATATTGTTATATTATTATTATGGCGGTGCTCCCCCTCGCGTGTCGCAATAACCACAAAATAACTTCATTCATAAGTAACGATAGTTTCCGACCATAATTGTCACTGTTTTTTTTTTTTTTAATAATAATATATCGGGGAGTTGGGTAAAAATGTGTACATAATTTATACGCAGTTAATATATTTTATACACTTTCTATGGTTATATTTTATCAATGGCCATATAGTGAGTCGCACGTTCAAAGTATATTCGCAATAGAAAACCCGTATGCAATTATTATTCTTCTTATTATTATTTATTAATATATTTATAAAAAAAATGCAGCGTGTGTGGCACTTCTTTTTTGTTTCTCATTGTATGTAAACGTTTTGATCATAATATACGCACCTATGTATTGTAACACTTTATAAATGCGTTTGATTTATTTTATAATATACATTATGCTATTATTTATTATATATATTATTATATTAATAAAATAATAACTCGATTGAGTTGCAGTATTATTATTTTGTATAAATCATTGTGTGTTTAAAGGTCTATACTTTTATTATTTTTGTACGAGTTGACAACAAAAACGATAAATTCTTTGAATGCGGAAGGGCGTTGGGATCTTTCGATTCCCGCATAAATTCAAAAGTCAAATCTATTATAAGGTGTAACATTTTCTTTACTATATACATTTCATACATTGATTGGTAAATAATAATGTTGCCAATAACTTATACTTCATAGCATTAGCAAAAGTGTGACTAGAAATTTTATCAAGGGGGGGGGGGGTAGAGGACCAAGCGTATTTTAAAATGTTTGCCCCAATTTGAAATTTTGTTCAACATTTATTATAGGTATATTTGTTAGCAATGGATATGGTGGGGGCGGTTGCCCCCCTCCCGCACCCATTAACTACTTCATTGGTAGTATTGAGATAAATCCAAGTATTGTTGGTAATTGGTATTTATATAGGTAGCATTAATACATTAATATAATAAATGTGAAAAGTACAAAATGAAATACAAAAACTGCACTTTATAATTTATTATCAGAATATAAATTATTATAGATAGCCGCTGACGTATGTATTTTGGGGAAATTAAGTTTCATTTTATTATTAGGGTAGTTTTTGTGTATTTTTTTATTAAAGCTTTCAAATGATGTAATACCAGATTACAATATTATTATTACCGCGCATGAATATACTCGGGTGTATAATATTTTTGTCACTTTTAATAAATTTCAGTCTAATAGTCATTATTATTCGAACGTCCAAAACAAAAAAAAAAAACATCCGTTAATCTTTGTAACACACATTTTCCCTCTGTTTATTAATAACATCAGTATATCAAGTACCTACTGATAACGTTTTAATCCGTTCTTTAATTCAATGGGATTTTTTTCCCCATTGGAATCGTGCCATATTGTTGTCGTTTATTTTTTTTTTTTTTATTTTGCTCGCGCCATATGAGAGTATATTTAAAGCTCGAATCACTATCGCTTCCGTTATTAAAATATACGTACAACCCGATTTTTTTCGCCGAACACGCGAGGGCGGTTTTCGAGCACGCGAGGAGGATGGGGGTGAAAAAAAAACGTTATCAGCCGTAGTGTCGAATTGTGTAAACCCGTTTAAAAAAGATGTGTTCCAGTTTCCTGGATTGCCGCTGCAGCCGCCGCCGCCTATCGGCTCACTTCCTGTACATCCCCACCGACATCCCGTCTACACGTCCTGGCACTTAATATCCTATTTTCGAATAATAAATATCCCCAACGCGCGTACATGCATATAAAATATGTGATCTATACTATATGCGCGTGCACGGGGAAAGATAGGAGTGGCAGCGAATTCAACCCCCGGACCGCTCTCCAGCAGCCGTTCACGGCGGGGTCAGTTTCTGCAGAAACTCCCCGAATGATTAACGACGACGTCGCTGGTGGTGGTGGTGGAATTCAAATTTTCAGTTCTTTTCCGAGCCGCAGAGGGGCCGAACAACAGCAACTATATATACGGTTACGACAGCAGCAAAGCGTATAGCAAATTTGACGGCCGATGAATCAGAACCGTTACCACCAAGTGCTCGTTTGGCTGGAAACGGTCCAAAAACGCGTACTCCCCTTCCCCTCAAACACACACACACACTCACACACCACTCCCCACAAAAAGTATGCATATTTTGAACTGTGATTTTTGGGACCGTTTTGACGTGTTTACTGCTGCAGTGCAATAAGAGCAATGTGCTCTCTGTGTGTACAAACAATGCGGGTAACATAAACGCAGCCCTCGAAAACCTCGTTTTGTATAATAATTTTGAATTTCGTCATTAAAATTAAACTCTAATGCGATTGTGTCCGAAGTCGTCGGGATTTAGTTAATTTTTTTTCAAATTGTTTTCCAGGGAAACCAAAACCATGCAAATTCTAAAAACTCCATAGCAAATTAGTAGCAATTTTTCCAAAGTGGTTTGAAGTGGGGGGGGGGGGGCAACTTCACGCACGTCGTAGATTGGCCACTGACATATTATATGTACTCGGTGGTTAGTGCCTATAGGTATACAGGATTATACCGGACACAATCGCGCAGTGGCCGCGGTCGGAATATCGGAGTCTTATACCCACAGGCGGAACCAACACCCATCACGAAGTCGGCAACAAGGTTAATTGGAGAAAACGACGCGACGTGTCGGCACATTCCGCGGGTAAAAATATCATTCTCCTCCGGTGCCGAGAGCGACGACTACCTGTTACGTCCGGCAATCTCGAAACGGTCGGGCCGACGTCGAAGTCGTCACCGCATTGTCAACCGCATTGTCAACCGCGCGGTCGGCCGCACGTCAATTATACACGGCGGGTACGTGTGGGTTTAATATTATGTGCTTTTATAATGTATAATAATATAACGTACACGCGTGTATAAATAACGTATGCAGAACTATACTGCAGCAGCTCGACCTCGGGTGTTTTCTTTTTTCCCGTCAGACAATCGTTTCCCGCACCTACACCCAGGTCCGTTCAGATGGGGGGGAGGGGGGTCCCTGATACGAAATTGACCCCCGAAGACCATTGGCGCCCTTGGGGCCCCAAAATATCATTGAATGCCTACACCGCTTTTCCGGCTTGAAAACAATTAATATTTTGTGTAGACGAGCGCGCTACTGGCCACCGATCGACCGAGTGTCGGACGCGTACACGTGAACTGGTTTCGGGACGATCTACGACCGGACGTATACCTGGTATGCGAGGTTATACCTACTTGCGGTAATTAACAATAATATTGTAGTAACCCGATGAGTCTGTTCGACAACTGTTCACTAAGGTGTTCACAGTCTGCGGAGCACGGGTGTCATCTTCATCTCTCCGAATACATAATTATAATACCGTATTTATATTATTATTAATGTCATGCCATAATCATGTACGGTACACACAATTGAGATCCACTGTGCCGAGTGAGTTCACATCTTGTCGGTTCTATTATATAGGTATAGTTGCAGCTGATGAGGCGTTCTATAATAATGAAATCGAAAACTGGTCCACCGTGAAAACTTCTGCCTGACCACAAGTGCATTTCGGTACCACCGAGATTGCTGCAGTTCACGACTGCAGTATGTTCTTTTATGCATATATTATAATTTTATTTTGACGAGCTCTGGTATAGGTTTCGTGTTTATTGTTCCTTTAATAATATCATGAGGTAGGTAACATAATAGTGGTTACCGTAGGTTATTGTTGTTTGTTGTTGAAGAGAGGAGTTGTTTTTTTTTTAAATTTAATATTGTGATTTCTTTTTACCAGACAAAAAAAACGGTCGTAAGATTATTATAATAAACTAATAAACATGTTGTTAAAGCGCTCTATATTTTGTTTTCTCGCTCTTACCCGAGCGCCACATAGATAGTCAACACTCAAAATAGTTTTTTTTTTATACAATATTATAATAAGGGAATTATATTAATGAGCGTTTTTTGGTGTATAATTTGTGTTAATATAGTGTCACATGGTCATTTAATAATCAAATTTAAGAAATCCGTTTTAGGTTCATAAACATAAGTTTAATCTCTTTGCGTTCGTCGGTCTGTTAGTAACAAGTAAATAGTAATGATGAAACATGTGATTGTTGATATTATGAGATAATAATTTACTGTCCATATAATAGTTAGTTTAAGTTACGATTGTCTTTATTAAGGTATTTAACTACGATTGTTGATAAGTATTTAAAATAGATATAAATTACCAAAAATTAGGGTTATAAAATTCTGTTTAAATTGTATTTAGAATTATAGTTTATTGCGTTGCATCAAAATACGTTTTTAAAACGGGAATTCAGCACGCTCGCAGGTGAGCTTTCCCAACTAGTTCATTTTTAGGATCGAATATAAAGTTAAATAATTGTTAAAATACAAAACTGACAGTAATAATGTTGTTCTCTATTTCACTCTCTATTTCTCTCTTCTCTCTCTCTCTTCTCGTGCATCATCGACGGACCGAAAAAACTTAGTGTACCTATTATTATGTATTATTATACGTACACATACTCCTGGGCTATGATAGTATTGCAGTAACAGAATAACAGAATATTCAGAGTTCGAGGAATCTGCGCAAATAAAATAAGTGTTATTATTTTACGGCGTCAGACATCAAACAATTAGTTTGGCGTTTATACTACTCCTTTGCTGACAATATTGCGTATACGCACGCCAGCCAAATACTTACTTAATATATACGCGTGTGTGCTTATGTAGCTATATATATATAATATATATATATTACACACGAGACAACCGGATATCTGTCGGTAATAAAACGCGATGACTAATGGGATAATAAAAATATTATATAAAACGACGCGTGAGCGCGCAGACGACCGAGAATCGTTTTTCGTACGGGAAAAAAAATGTAGATTAACGGCGTTATAACGATATGACTTATTATTATTTATTGCGCTGATGTATATTCCGATGCGCGTGCATTGTTTTGACTCGGGTACGAATGTATGTTTATACAGGGTGAATCACCGAACACAGCACTCTCCCACAGTCATACGTTGTCTCAACTCGAAATGTCTAGAGACTATAGTCGCCTAACATTCCATCCACTCGAAACCCGATAGAGACATTTATTTTCATATTTCCATTTACTTGTTGTAGTAAATACTAGAATACTAGTTATAGTTATCGTCAAATTATTATCCATTGGTAATTATATACCTATAACCTCGGCCAATATACAAAACCGCCTGTCACCTCTTAAAAACTCACAAGATTACTGTCCCAATTGACGCGGAATGTCTCACCCACCCCCTTTTGTCCTGTACTAGTAGGCATTATTATACATACATTTTGATTTTTGGCATTTTTAACTATTAAAATGTAGACAAATTAAGAAAGCTCACCCTGCGAGCATGATGAATTCCCGGTTTCTAAACGTAGTTTAACACAATTTTAACAAAATTTTTGGTAACCTTAATATTTTGGTAGTATAGTTTGGCTAGTAATTATAGTGTGAATGTATATTGATTATATTAATTACTAATACAATACGAATTAATATCTTAATATCCAGCAATTGTAATTAGATATCTTAGTTAACACAAACAATCTTTAATATGTACAGTAACTGCGGAAAATGAATAAATATTTTAAAATCAACGATCGCAACTATATATGAATTTGCAGGTAACTAACGGACGGACACAACGGGAATTTAAGGTGTCCTTTACCTAAGTTTAGAAACCTAAAACAATTATTTTTTTACTTTATTTAAGGAGTACAAAATAGAATAAAAATAATACTAGTAGTAAAATCTTTTTTTTCAAATTATAATTCTTTTAGATTTTGACCGAGCGGCGATTGTGTTAATTTTACGATGATAAAGGTTTGTTGTTTTTTACTTATTTATTTATTTTTGTCATCATCAGTCATCACCTTTTGGTTCGGTAAAAATGTATCGGTCTTCAACTTTGAGGGTGGTGTTGGGTAGCAAATTTACATCAAAGGTAAAAAACATACAAAAAAGGAATATTTACTCAAAGGTATTTATAGTTATATTTTATATTATTTTTTGTTCCATTTCATTACCAAAACAAAATAATAGGACTGGAAAATCTCACCAAATATTTAAAATAGCATTTTCTTAACACCGTATAATTTTCTATTTTCAACTTTTTTTCGATTTATATAATATGTTAAAATTGTTTTAAAAAAAATCAAAAAGCTTGAAAACTTAATACAAAGTACATACATTTATGTTCTTCTAATATCTTTCAGAAAACATAGATCAGACATTTGAGGTTCTAAAATAATAAAATTGATTAATTAAAGGGCCTACACGTGATCTGTTTTTTTTGCTTAAAAACACGCCTTACAGTAAAACTATCACTCATCGTAGAACGATACGATTTCGATAATTGTTTTTTTTTTGAAAAAGAAACACTTCTTCTCATACAGGATGGATTAACCTCGGATTTTTGAAATCTTATTTCAAAACAATATTATAGGATTTTGAATTCGACCAACTTTTGTTGTTTTTATTATGTTTGATTTAAGCAACAAAATTGAAAACCGAAGTTCAATGAGCCCTGTAGACAATTATCCGCCAACTAACAAAAAAAAATATAGTCAAATCTGACCACTCTACGATGGGTGAGAGTTTTTCCCGTAAAGCTTGTTTTGAGCAAAAAATAATGCTTTTTATTTTTGATCGCTGGTGCCGTTGCCGTTGATTGCATGTGTGTGGGTGGAGCGCATGCGTAGATAGCCAGGTATCCGCGTACAATCACAATCATACTAATTATCATTGACGACTAAAACCAATGCGACGGGTGGCAGAAACAAAATTGCATATTGCCGAAATATTGTCCCTCAATCTTAAAATACTCTCGACGAATCACTCTGTATATAATATGTAATGATAATTATAATGATATGGTCACACGGAACATAAACGCAAGTACATATTTTTTAGTATTGTGTTGTGTGGATATCATATAAATATACAATAAAACACGCATCAGTATAGCTAATTACTGCAGAATACTGCAGCAGCCCATATTGTATAAATAAAAAAAAAACACATAATCGTATAAGTGCATTGTGAGACTGAGAGAATTCACATTTTACTCGTGTCGTACCGGCGTCGGATATAATATATTATACGCCATCAACTTAATTGCACGATTATATTTTCCCGGCTACTCAATTTATATATATTACGATAATAATATGTTGCTATCGCGCGTGTCGCTCTAATTGGACGAAATATCTCTCGAGAAACAACCAGCGATTCGTCTGTTTCTATGATATAATATTCTGAGTGTATAATCGGTATCTCCACTGCGTCGTGTATCATTAATAATAATTACTATTTTTATTTTGTGTACCGCGTGTAAATATTTTTTAATGACCGACGATTACGCATTTTCTTTTTTCAAACCCTATTATAACCTATACATATTCAGGTTAATATATGCGCCGAAAATAATATTGTTTTTCCACCGCACTAGGTACGATCACTATGTTTAAGACTTCTACAAGTATAGGAATATGATTACCTGAAAATAAAATACATTTCTACAGTTTGGAATGTTTTACAACACCGAATTGCAATAGATCAAATGCGTTTTTTTTCAACCATGGCGATTTTTAAGGTATTTCGATTTTTTCAATTTCAAATCAAAATGGGTGATTTTCTATACATATATCAATTATCAGCAGTGCGTAGCTAGGATTTTTTTCGGGGAGGGGGGGGGAAGGCCTAGACGGCCTTCCATATAGCTGCGGCACTGATCATTAGTATAATAAAAGCATAAAATATATAAACAAAATATACTTATACAATACTTAATATTATAAATAATGGGCATTGTAAGTTAGGTATAAGTTTATAGCCCATATTGTTATATTGTGTTGTAGGTACTTACTTATATTCTTGTTTCCTATGCTTGTCCGTTACCACAAAAATAAATATCCAAGTTTATTATAAAAAAAGACTAATTATTCAATTAGTATACATTTCGATTTTTGTTTAAAAATATTTTGCTCCTATGAAAAGATATAAAATTGTTAGGAAAGCTCATACTCTGCGAAGGTGCTACATACCCGGTTTCTAAACTTATTTTTAATTTTTATACTTGATGAATTTGTCAATTGCAATTTTATTGTATAAACAATTTAAATATAATTTGGTAACCTAATTATATTTTGGTGCCTATTTTTTTATATTGGCTAGTAATAAATCCATTTTAAATATTTAAATTGATATTTTTCAATACTGTCTAGTATAATTTTATTTAGAATAAAATCGTTGTAAAATCTTAATAAAAACAATTATGTAACTATACGCGTAGAGGTACAGTAACTACAGACTACTAATAAAAAAATAAATACTTTAATAACCAGACAACTATAACTGTGTACCGACTGGTAAATAACGGACCGTCAAGCACAACGTGGATATGCGGTGCTCTAAACTCATGTTTAGAAACCTAAAAAATGTATTTGGTATTAAAAACATAAAAAATTCGATTTTTCCCGAATATGAATACCCTAGACTATTATGATATAAAATATACTGGTTTTTAAAATCAACGCTATATAATGTGCACTTATTATAAATTATGATAAATAGGTGTCATTTTTTTTTCAATTTAAACTTTTGCAACTATATAGGTATATAAACTATAAACAATAAACATTGCTGGCTTAAACATGTATATATTGTAGGTTCCCATGTACATTGTACATAGTAAGTATCAGTAACCGATAAAAAAAAAATTATTATTTTTATCGGACGGTATTATTATTGATGACGGTTTTTGGACTCTTTAATCATATATATATTGATATAGTGACTTTATTTTTTTCAATAACTCTTTGTACGGCGCTGCTGCGGGGTGCTGCGGCGCAAGGCAATTTTAATTAATCTCGTATTCACGGGATAATTCCGATGTCAACATCGGGTCGTTAAAAACGTGAAATATTGCTATATACCGAAACCGATGTAATTACGGATCTCGGTTTTTTCTCTCTCATTTTTTACCGTTTCGGCTGCGTACGTCACACGATTATATTATATACACGTGCCGCCGATTACGCGCAGTGTTATACATAATAATGCGACGATCGCAGGGGCAGCGGGCGGTTAAACGGATTATTCGATAAGCTCGCGATATTCTATTACTGAACATAAATCTGTCACGAGGATTTTTTTTTTTCGCGGCGATGATATATAAAAATAATAATTTATATCGGACGGCGTGCGGTGTGTATACGTATATATTAATATTATTATTATTAGTTATCGTATACGGCCGGCGTACCCGCAGCGATGATGATGATGCCCTGAATATTAGGTACCTATCTACCTATATAATATACGTATATTATATGCGTGCACGCGCCAGTAAAATAAAAATTGAATGGCCGTCGAATACGAGCTTACATAGTGACTTAAACGCAATACGACGAGCGCCAACCATCTTATTATTACAATAATAATATTAATGTGCAAGTGCGTGCCCCGCGTTATATTATGCCACAAAATGATGGCTGCTGCAGATTTTATAGCCACGAGTTTTTTTTACGTCGCAGAGTTTCTGTGTTTAATATATTATTTTATATTGATATTACACAGCGTTTCCCAACCTGCGGTACTCTAAGAAAATCTCCTTTAATAAAACGGAATGGATCATTGGTCACGTTAAATATCAGTTGGTTTATTTGATAATTATTATAGTATAAAAAATAATTGTACATGTTTAATTTTTTTTTGTGTATCTAATTATTTATTTGGTCAAGTGGTACACATGGACGTTTTCAAATCGTGTAGGTCGAGAACCGCTGTTACCTATATATTATACTACACAGTGCAGGACGTCGAGACGTTATGATATGATGTAACTTATTATTCAGGTCGTTCACGTAAACCCCAAACAGTACAAACGAATATATAATATATATATATATATATATTATGTAATATGTATAGGCCTAGATCACCCGACAGTGTGTGTAGAGCGTAAAACTCGACTTCAACACGGTTATAAGTTATAACGTATAAATAGGGCTCAGATTTTAAATCACAACCAATAACGAAAAAAGCATGAAATTGTTTGGAAAAAGCAAAAAAAAAAAGACCAACAATTAACTTAAGCTAGGTATAAAATAGGAAAATAGATTTTCAGTTGTGAAACTGACTCTATTTTCAGACGAAGTGTCCTTATACACAGAAAACGAACGCTCTAAGTTCACTGAAGTAATCGATGCATTTTGCAATTGGTTATTCGTTTAAATAAAACCCATGAAAATCAATATTAGATGAATCGCTACACAGTATGTTGTTAATGTTTTGTAATTGTTCCCTGCAGCCTTTGTTTTTTGAAAGAACACGATTCGATTTAATTGGCCGAAATTGCAGTTACAATATTTCCATTAGCTTCATTCGAAATCTTTTTGGTTTCTAAGACAATATATTTTACATTTTTATAAATTTTGTAGTCAAATCATAATTTATAACTTATAATATTATCGAACACACATTTATATACATTATTATACATTTATATACATAGGGACTCACTGCGGACTGAATAATATAAATATATTATTCATTCATGCACTTTTAATAATTAATAGATAACTGGGACTGTGGAAATATACGACACAAGTAGTTGACGTTATCTGGGACGAATAATTAGCCACCAAAGTTATGACATTTGTTTTTTTAAATTTAAATGTCTATTGGACAGATTTGAGCGTGTGAGTGAAGACTCCCGGAGTTGCCCGATTGCGGCCCAAATACAGGTAGTCGTATTTTATCCCAAATATAAGTTCCGGCCCGTCCAAACACACATTGGTTCACAAAATAGCTTATAATTAAGAAAATTAAGCATTTTGTATTAAACATATTTGTATATGCAACTCAAATACAATTTATTTTCATAAATATATGAATTTGGCTTATTAAAATTTCTCTATTGAATCTTTTTTTCACGCTGCAGCAGTAGTCGTTCGCGATTAGAGTTCAGTGGTTTATTTTGCCTCAAGGGTCGTATGAACGAGTTCCAGCACAGTAGATGAATGATTGAAGGATCAGTGTGCGTAATGGAAAAAAGTAGAAAGTGATTAACAATCGGTTATACATTTGGCCGCCGACTAAAGGTACGTTACCTCATTAGAGAATTTGAACGAGGGTAGGAAACCCTCGGAACGAAATTATATAAAAATTTAATGCCATATATATTATATTAATGGTTTCATATATATTTAGGTGGCTTTAATGCTTTATAGTATAGCTCAACTTATATAAATATCTGTATTTAATATCAGTTTTGATATTTTGTGGTTATATTTAAATATGCCTTGGAAACAATAATCATTTTATAGGTTTTCGCTATTTATATCAAAATATACTGTGCAGAATCTGAAAATAATAAATTCAATGGTAAGAAACCAATAAATGAGGACCTATATTGGGTGTCATTTAATAAAAGTATCATATTCGTGACACCCAAACGTGGTGGTCATGACGATTTAAAATAATTCACCGAGAACCGAATTTGGGTCTCACTGTCACAGACCTAAGTGCCACTAGACAAGCCGTGAGTGTATGGAAAGCGTAACATACATAAGATATGAGTAAGATGTATAAATAATTGTATTTTTTCGTAAAGGTATAACTTACATCACTGCGAGATGTTGTTACGCCGCTGGTAATGCTATTGTTACACACAGATCTTGTCTAGGTCACGGCGGCGTATACATTGGAAAAAACTACAAAAACTCAAACATGGCGCTCAAAACGTATTTTTTCTAATATTTCCAAGGTGCATTGAATTCGCTGGAAACGTCTCAGCTTCCGTGACCCGAATCAGGGATATCAGGATATGAACGGACGGCTGCAGCGGCGCGGGGAGTGCTGCAACCGCAGCAGTGGCAGCGGCGACGGATGATATTATTATTATTTAGTAAGTGGCGCCCACACGTTGGAGTAGCGAGGGGTGGGTAGCGGCGGCGGCGACAGTGTACAAGCGGTAATAACGATAATTTAATACGGATAATATAAAACGACAAAACCGTGCGGACGGCGTCCCGCTGGGCGCGACCCGGTGCCTAATGAATTGTGTGCGCGTGTTTGTGCGTTTGTGAGCGTGTTTGTGCGTCTGTGCGTGTGTGCAGGCATGTCCAGTACGGTCCGGTTACTGGTGCTGCAGTGACCGTACATCTCGGTCGGCGGCGGCGGAGTTCGCCCGTCACAATAATATGATAATACGATAATGTTATTAATATTATTATTATTATTATTATTATTATTATCATTATGCGTCGTCGTGTTCCGTATAATATATACCTCGTAGCGGGCTTAACATATTAAAATATTATAGGCGGAGGGGTAATACACGGCGTCATTATACTGCAGCTGTGTATACGTTTGGGAATTAAATTATTACGAATTAATAACCGACCGAGCCGACGGAATTTATCACCGTCAAACTTTCTAGCCTCTCGGCCGACGACGACCGTATACATTACTTGCCGTACAATATGCTCGGCACACGCATATATATATATATATTGTATGTACTGGTACATATGACGTATATAATATTCATATATACATATAG
This sequence comes from Myzus persicae, assembly GCF_001856785.1. NCBI lineage: Eukaryota > Metazoa > Arthropoda > Insecta > Hemiptera > Aphididae > Myzus > Myzus persicae. The sequence goes on from NW_019103918.1 coordinate 62,832, forward strand.
ATTATAGGTATATACGACCGACCATCATCAACGCCGGCCACAGTCTTTCTTGTGTACTCGTTTACACGCGTATTATGAGTATTTCGATTAGATTTTAATTTTTTTTTTTTTACCCGCTCCACATGGCACGCTGCAGAGGAACGTAATACTATTATATTATATACAGTGTTGACCGATTCTTCGTAGGCGGCGAGTAAAATACGCGCCGTCCGGGTTACGCGCATTAATAATAATAATAAAAAATAAAAATTACTGAGTATGTATAGCAGCTATACAGGTATATTATACCCGACACTGCGTGCATGGTATAGCCTATCCATTAGTAATAAAACGAGTTGTACATAGGTAGCAGTATGCGTATTGTAATCACGACAAGCAGAGAAGCAGTGGCGGCTTGAAATTATTTCCCTTCACTCACAGTTAATATTTTTTCACCATAAACATTTTTTCACCGTTCCCCGCAAATGATGAGTTCATATAGGCTGTTAGTGGTTAAATAACTTTTAAACAATTTTCAAACTACCTTTTCCAACCATATTGCCACCCATCAGCCATTAATATTTTTGTAAATCACGTGATTCAAATGTGTACCGATTTCGAACCATCACTGAGCAGATAAAATTAAAATGGTTATCATAAATAATATTAATAAGGCAGCATAATATAGATATATGAACATTTATTTAGGTGCATTTATATTTTTGCGGAGTACATTTTAATAGTCACATGCCCTGCGATCAAGGCCTGTGCACGTCTTTAGTTTAAATCAATTTATCAATACTTGAAATACTTTAAATCGCCTTACATTATTTAACAATATTGTAGTTATTACTGAAGTTAATTTGGTTTTGTTATTCATATTATATGCATTATGGCATTATGCCTTAAGTACCTTTAAGCAAATCTAAAATTGTACTTCGCACCGCGAATGATGGATAACACTGCAATTTTATGAATCCGAACACTTACGAGAACTATAGATGCATAATAACAAATAAATGTATTACATTTATTACAACACTATATAATCGTATAATATTAATACGCGTTGAATAGGTAGTCCGAGCCGCCCCGAGGTAATTGTATCTGCATATAGTGCGTTATCTGTTTAAGTGCATTTTCTTTCATTATTCAACGTCGTCGTCGTCGACCGTCGAGGGAGGAACTGCAGTTCGCAATGAAACTCGTTCTCATCCCTCTCCCTCGTCGCACCCCCAAGCGCATTGCACCGCGTGTGTTTTCGGATTTTTAAAATATTATGTAAACCGTTGTTCGGCGGTGGCGGTGGCGTAGTACATAAATCCTTCTGTGTTTTTCGGCGTTCGACTGTTGAGGAAAGGCTGGGCGGGTGGCGGTGGCGGGGGAAGGATATATACAGAAGCCGCACCCCAATATAATAATGTACTCTGTTTACCGCCGAAACACTATACATGTTTACTGCAGTGTTACTGTAAAAACTTTGAAATAAATCGACGTCATTTATTCGAACTCGCTACTTCCGTGTTTTAAACAGTTTATTGAAATCCCGTGTTTTTTATTTGTGTATATTATTTTTTTTCCAGCCAAAAAAGTTTATTTTTACAAAGAACACTCCGGCAGGGGTCCCGCGAAACGTCGACGTTAAATACCGATTAATCTTATCCCTTATAACTACAGTAGGTACTTACACACAGTAAATTGTATATTTAGCTGGTGTGCCATATATAATATTGTTGTTTCCCATATATGATACGCGTAACTACGGGTAATTGTTTATTGTATAGACGTAGTATATTATAGTGCTACATTGTAACAGCTCCATTAGGGTCGCATATATACTATATACATACAACGGTTCAGTTAATTTCGGTTTTTCATTCGACCCGAGTGGCTTATTCTCAACCACTGTATAGGTAGGTACTGCGCAGAGCTCTGAACCTGCGATATTATAACGGTTTTGTTTGTAATATTATACAGCGCATATTTACTACGGCTGTCACTGGAATCGTTGGTCAATAGAAAAACTGCAGACATGATATGATAATATAATACGCGTTTATTCAAATATTTTGTAAATTAATATTTACTGCGTTTTTTTAAAGTCAAATTTTTATTTTATTTGAATTATAATTTAACATCTTGGACATTTCGACTGTAAGTTATTGCTTATTATATTAGTAGCTAGTACGTTTCTCCGAATAATGTAATGTACAACCATCGGTGTACACCATAATATTATTATCTCCAACGACTATCGTCGTCGCGGAGTTACTGATCGTATTTATATTTTATTGTTGGCAATTAGCATAAAGTATATTTAAGTTAATGCGCAGACGTTTATTAGTTATTGCTCGATTAATATTTTAACAAATTTTATTACATAGCGGAATAACGCCTGAAAAAAAAAACTCGAATTACAGAAATAAAATATTCACGTACCTATGTAGGTATGTACATTTTATATTGAAATCGATTAATAGTTATTAATGGGTACTGCTTAAACTGTGACGGTAAAAAAAAAGTGTCATTACTGCAATCGCGTTATACTTATTGAACGCGTCTGTTGCAGCAGTGTGTGCGAAATTCAATACCACGTGTGCAGCGCCTGCTGCCCACAGTAATTTAAAAAAAATTATTGTTATTTTATTATCACGATAATATTAATAATAATAGCATAATGTGGCAATACGCGTCCGTCCTGTTGTATAAAAAGATATTGGTCGGGCCTCCAACACTGCAGCGCAGGAAATCGTAGTTTATCCAGGTGTCGTATTTACGTGTACCTACCTTCGTTTAATTAAATGCACTGCAGTGCGACAATAATAATATAACCAGAGAACTTGAACAGCGTGTTCGTCGATTACGTTTTAATTAAATGTCAGCAATTGTCTTTATGTTTAGTTTATGTAAAGCGTACAACTGTTTTATACACGACCGTTTAGTATAGTATTATGTGTATTATTTTAAACGAAACCACCGTCAAATCGTGTGTCGGATAATATAATTGTACGCATAATATAGCCAGGTATACGTTTGTTGTTGTTGGTATACGAAATACGTTGCACCGTACATGGACGCAAAACATGCAGTAGGTAGGCACGCGGATCGTTTTATTCTATTAAATTACACGATAGAAATAATACAATAATGATTTTATGACGTATTGTGCGCCAATCGAACGGATTAATCGACGTTCTTAGAGTATAGAAGTGAAAAACTATGTCCAAAATTAAATCACAAAAGTCCCTATTTTAGTCTGGTTGGGTATAGAAGGTAGTTTTAAAATATTTTTGTTTTACCCGAACGACTGCAGCGTGAACTGACCTAAAAATATCACAACTTAATTGCATAAAAAATTAATAAATAAATATTTAAACTAAGCTTAATGTTTTCTAGGAATTTTAGTACTTTTTTTTATAGTTCAATAAACATAAATGACATGGTCAAATAAAATTCCCATTTGGGATGCACAATAGAATTCAAATCCAAATTTTATTTCACAAATGAATAATAAATACAAATAATTAGATCAAATAATTATTTTTGTTTTACTACAAATTTGGCCATATTTTATGGAGTGCACATCTAACTTGTATACATACATATTTTATGTGTGAGCTACGCAGGTTTATATTGGAAATCTAATTTCCCTACAAAAAGTCTAACAACGTATCAATATATTATTGCGATCGAAGTGAATTGATAATAATTGGATTAATCCATAATCATATTATGGTTGATTAGTCAAAATTGACATCGGCGAGACGATGGTGTGCCATGTGTGTATATTATCATAATTTATAATAATCATTTTATACGATTAATGTGAGTACCTTAACAGGTGTATATACATACTATGCAGGCGCAACGAATAGTGTGATTACTATGTGAAACATCAAAGAGGTACTCTCATCCCTCTACGCTTCACGACGCACTTAAAATACTTTTCGGTATTTGGCGGGATGAACACGTCGGTTGTTACAATATATTATATCGCTCGACTGCTGCAGCAGGGCTTGTATAATTGGTTCGAAATCGAGAGCCCTTCCGCTTGTTACCATATAATATTATATATATTAATTGTGCTAGAGCTACGTAACTAAGTTTGTAAGCCTAATTCGTCCATATAAAAGCTTAACAGCGTGTATTAGTAATATTATGCGATCAAGGTGGATTGTTAATTGGATTGATCCACCATCATATTATATATTATATGATTACGATTGATTTGTCAAAATCGACACCCAATGCTATAGACGGCGTGTACATCATAATTTATTATGATCGTTTTGTATTATTAATTTAGGTACCTACATAATATGCAGGTGCAATGAATATGATTACTATATGTGAAACATCAAAGAAATATACCCTCCTATAGTCCTACACGTCACGGCGCACTCAAAATCGGTACTTTTCGGTGTTTGACCACGGCATAAACTTTGTTTCAATCGACGGTTGTTACAATAGTATATTACATAATTCGACTGCAGGTCTCCCAATTGTTTTGAGGGACATCCGCAGCTCGTTAGTCGATATAATATAATATTATCAGCAATCGGGTCATCTGTAATTACATATAATACAATAGTACCTACGCAATAAAAGCTTGACCCTCTTTCATTTTCAGATAGGTAATAATGTAGTGCTCACATACGAGTAGTAGTGACTATACGTAAAAATATGACGTACCCGAGACGATTAAAATATTTTTGAAAAACCGTGCTGTGCCTACCGCCACCCCCTGAGCGCGGCCAATTAAAAAATAAACTGCCAGCCAACAATATAATATATATACATACATACATACAATATATTATATAAATACTTAGGACCGGCTGTACAAATTGAGATCAGTCCCGTCGCTTGTGCTGCTGCAGGTACCTTCATACTTATATAATATATATATATATATGTATATATGATGTTACTACTATTGTCTTTATTATATTGTAGTCTCCTCCCGACGGAGCGCGTTCGTGTCATTTATGTTTTATGGGCGTTCGTCTTCCTCTGGGTTTTTATTATATCTGTATTTTATTTATGTTTATCGCTCAGGCGGATCTGTATACGCGGGGACGATCCAAGGGAAACGGCTTTTCGTATTTAATACTACACACGTGAATTCGGGGCCCGGGTTATTTGTAATATCTTTTATGGCCGTTTTAATCGTTTCCAACTCTGGCAGATACCATCTCGATGGGAATTTGACCTATTACGATACTATTATGTGCCTATATATATTATATACGTATCTGTATTCTATAGGCTCCGGCTAGTCGTCTCATTGATGACGCTGATGGTCTTTTTCATTTTATTATTATTATTATTATCATTAACATCGTCCTCATCGGGTTCAGGAGGTTCCTCTACCTATTTCAATTTTAATTATTGCAAATCTCTACATAATCTGGTTGATAAATCAATGTTGGCAGATTTTTATAGAATGAGTTTTCACATAGTAATATTATTGAACTCTGCGAGATAAATAAAATTGCCATTCGTGAGGATTTCTTACCTGTTTTTAATTTATTATAATGCACGGTGTAATTATTCAATTAGTTTTTGTAGTGATAAGGTCATATTATTATTATTACATCGACGCGGTGAATATTCAGAATAGAAAAAAATGATATACTTCAGCTAATAACTGTTTTATTTCACGTTCAATATAATATACAGTCAGCTGAACATTGTCTTATTCTTGTTTCACTTATGCGTTGTGGACATTTTAATTGATGTTGTGTTATTTGAATATTGTGCTTGTGCATAGTTTTTCAAGGAAATATACTGTGCAATGTATTAAATTAAATTAGTTAAACTCGTTTGACATGTTTATGTTGTTGTGCTCCAAATCATATGGCCATTTTAAATATTTTTGGCAGTAGGTTTAATTATCCAATTAAAGTACACTTATATTATAGTTATATCTATCTATATAAATATACAATACGCCTGTAATGAATTCGATGACTGGATATTTATTTTTTGACGATGTTGGCGACTTAATACAAATTTAAATAAAACAGCTTTTTAATAAATTTTATATTATTTAGGCATATACCTGTGAATGCCTTAAATATTTCATATTTTCGTGTTTTCTTTTGCATATTGGAAACAGTTTGGACTTTTCTTAATATTTCAAATTGAAATTATCATTATCGTTCCTGTATAATACTATTGTAATAACTATATAATTAATAAATTAAACAGCTATTAGTAAATATTATTGCAATGTGTTCACCAAGGTGTCAAATATCCGAAGGGCAAAATTAAAATCAGATGCCTATACAGCAATATTTTGTATGTATACCATTAAATAATAATTATTAATTAATAACATTAGTTCATCATTAGTTCGTAGTTGGAATTAATAAGTAATGACACGTTTTAGAATGTCACGAAAGTCTTTAAGAAAGAAAATATTCATTGTTGTTGTGTTTAAAATTGCACTGCAGTTTAAAAGGTATTAGGAAAATTAGAAATATAATAATACGTAGGAAAGTAAGTAGGTACTTGGTAGTTGGTAATAGGTTAATAGTACATGAACAGTATTAGGCACATAGCTCACGTAATAAGGTATACGAGAATTTGTTGTTAACTAATCATAATATTATTCGATTGTTTATTTAAATCACAACTCTTGGAGTACGTTAATTAAAACTTATTGTATCATTTTAACGTTATGCAGTAGGTTATTGTATTATAATAAACGCTACATTACTCAGTACTCCAGACAACTGTTAAAATTTTACTATAGTTGTTACTAGTTAATACTAAACGTTACCACGTCACAAAACTTTTAGTTCTGATTTTTTCTATTGAATTTTCAAAACTATTTTCATTATTTCATCTCTTTTTTCTCAAATCACTTCACCTGTTTTTTTAAAAATTATTCTATTTTTTTTTTTTGTATTATGAAAGGTAAAAAATAAACTTTTTAAAATCGGAATCCTAATATCATAATAATATATAGGCACCTACAACTTTTCATTCATTAGTCATAACCATCTGCTGGGTAATATTAAAACTTATACGGGGTGATCGTTGGGGTTGACTCCGTCACTCAACAATATTGTTAAAACTATTTTCAAATGTAAAAGATTTTTCTATCCAAATAACAGAAAAATATAGGATGATAAATCAATTACTGTTTAACTTGGTGATAAATAAAAACTTCATGGGTGGTGGATGTAAAGAATATTATACGACTTAATATATAAAAACACGGGTTTTGTATTATTAATTTTTGTTATTATTAGGATTGTTAAAAGCTGTAACATAAATTTAAAAAAAAATAAAAAACCGATTGCAATAAGGGCGTTAACATTTTATTGTGGTTTTACTTAAATGCGGATACAGCTTAGCCAATCAAAACGGTGCGTAGCCTTCCGATTTAACTACCTATAAATAATCAGTCCACCAAGACTATAATATTATTATTGTTTATTCATCATAAATAAATAAGTATAATATATGTATGGCTATATACATTTTAATAACATATACATATTGCACGTTGTCTGTGCTAACGTGCTGTGAAAAATTAATCATTATTCATTACTTTATTTGTGGACTTAATACTCTTTAAACAGAGTACAACAAAACACACGACACATACATACATACGCGGCCTGTGCATTAATATTTTAATAATATACACATTGTACGAGACACATAATAATATATTACATACAACAAAATGTGAAATAAATCATTCGAATTTCAAAATGTTCTTTTGAAAATATCGGGTGTTTGTACAGCGAGTAGGTATAACACATTACTACCGTCTTATGTTATAACGTCCAATATTAAAACTATAATGTAGGAATGTCGTTTGTTATTTGACAAGTATATATATTTTGTCCTTTTAAAAGCGGGTTTAAAAAATTAAAAAACCAAACATCGATTTCATGATTTTTTATAACAACGTTTATAATACAGTAGGTAGGTGTATTATGTGTAATATGTAAGGACCAATTAGAAACTCAATTAAACATTTTATTATTTAAACGTTGTTAATTTTTAACTGGAAAGTATAAAAATAATCACACACACAAACAAAACAATCATAATATTTTATCTTAAGATACCTAGTAAAGTAATTTTAACAATAGCGTTATTATATTTTACACTATATACTTTTATATAATCATAATAATTGTACACATACGAATTAAAACTAGTACTAATTTATTGTTACCGAATCAATGACACTATACGTAACATCAATAGTTTTATTGTTAAATTATAATAAATTGCAGTGTAATAAAATGTAAATGTTTTTTGATTAATATTCCCGTATAATTGTTATATTATTATTAGGTTAACCACAATTACATAAATAAACCTGTACCAGTTTATACTACAAGAATTCCTCGCACTCAGCTATCGAATAAATGTATAACAATTATTTTAAGTGTGTAGATTTTTATGAAGTTAATTTTGTTGATTTGTGCAAATATTATTAATATTTTATATGACTATTATAGAAAAGTGGAAAACAAATATATATTGTATTATACATATAGGTACCATGTGCCCTCTAAAATATTGTACACTAGAGTCTAACTTGGTAACTTAGTTCATAATATTATGTTTGTTACTTAGTACCCTATAAATATTTTTGAATTCTGTTTGCGGGACATGCAACTATAGACGGCTGGATAATAAATTCCTATAACTTACAATTTTTTAACTCTCATATTTTGCACATACACAACAACTTAACTTTTTTTTGTATACCCTGTTTTCACTAACACGTGTTATATAAATATACCATTCATGTACAGTTTTGTTACTTTTGAATAAAATATTAATGATGTATTAATATTTTATTCTTTCTCTCAGACAATTTATTATTAACTGTTTGATTTTACTCAACGGAATTCGTTGCTATACTAAAATATGTAAATTCGTGATGTTTCACATTTTATTAATATTGAAAATTATTATTTTATTAATACAGCATATCTATTATAATGTTCAACTAATTTGAAAAACGTTTGTAGGTTTTTAATTTAATTGAATTCAGCGTGTTAAAGGTATGCACGCGTGCGCGTATAATGCGATGTGTCCGAGTGGAGATTAGGTGGAGTGCCAAGTTCATAATATTATGTGGAATATACCAAGACCATTAAAGACAAGCGCATCTAATATTATTCCAACTTATATATACTGTATACAATATAACAAGTGGCCGACTGCACCTTAAAAATACACAGTGTGACGTTTGAATTAACCGTTTACACGAACTACGAAGCATGTGTGGTCGTCCGATTTTAAAAACTCTCATAGGTCGAAGATTTGACATTATCACTGTCGTATATGATACCGAAATTATTACATTGTGTATTTAAATATATATTATTATAAATCACCGGTGTCGTGTAAAAATATTATCCTTCGGTTCAGTTGTTCTAAAACGAGAGGTGGCATATAGGACCCTCGAGAAGCTAAAAATGAAAACCGTCATTCCGAAGACTAATTTTGGAATAATAATTGTAGTGTACTCAGACTAACTCAGACTTTTGTTTGATATTAATCAATTTACAATCAATAATCGAAATTCTTAATGATTGAAAAAATAAGGTTTTTTTCAAATAATATAGATCAAGATAAATTATATAGGTAAGTATATTTAGAAAGTATCTATTATGTTTATCATATTATAAAATCAATTAAAAAACTAAGTTAATAATTATGATTATAAATTATAATAATACTATGCCACGAACAGAATACATTATAAATACTACATAACAATAATTATTATTTAAATGTCTGTAATGTAAATACCTCTCTGTTTTTATTAAATTATAAAGTAGTTATATTAAAATAGTTTAATATAATGTAATGCATATTCTATTCAAAATATTGATGTCGAATCAAATGATGAACAATAAAGTTATTGTTACATATAATTTGGATATTAAAATAATATCATATATAAAATAATATTTATTATTGGCAAAATATTTTATTACTATATAAATATTCAATAAAATTATCTCAATGAAATAGACCAATGTAGTAAAATTATACGATATTATCGTATAATGTAATATTATGTTGCGTGGTATGGAAATGTTATTGTCAATTTGCAATTTAAATATTATATTCGTAAATATGAATAATGTCTCTAGCATCTCTGCTGTTATGATAATATGTATATATAGGTAGCAGGTACACCAGTGAAATAAAATTAAAGCACACCGCCGTCAATCGATTAAAAAACCGTGTTTCACATGATTGTCAACCAATAAAAAAAACCAAATTGATTTACTGTGCTGACCATATTTTACTCAGTTCGCCTCCTTTCGACCAACACCGCAGCAGGTGCAACAAGATTGCCCGGTCATAAATAATAATTCGCTTTTCTTGTACGACGTCTTGCCAACGTCTATAGGTACCCACACCGTCTTTTCTTACCCATTCCTCTGTAGAAGCCATAGGGAATCGGTCAATAAAAATAAAAATAAAAAATGTGACACTCCTTCGTCCTTTTGTGAACCGCTGAGAACGAATTTCACGGGCCGACAAGCGCATTATAGCGGCGACAAAAGGAGTCGGCGGGTTCCCACACACAGGTAAGTCATACGATATGCCGTTTATGTAGTCAAATTATATCAATAATAATAATAATAATAATAATAATAATAATAATAATACGTTTTTATTAATTGTGCACCCCATGGGGTAATGTGTAATAAAAAAGTATACGTAGGTATATAACCCGTCCGGGTCGGGGATATGAAAAAAAAATAATAATAATAATACTACCGAGCTGCAGCGTCTTGCTTCGCCCCCTCTCGCATTTGTACGGGAGCTGAAGAGCTATTTGAACTCGGAATTTTCGGCATACCTCAAATTTTACTAGTTGACACAAGACGGCAGTCAGTAGTCATAAATAATATAACACAACGAAACTACCATGACACTTCATTACATCAAAAAGTATTAATTACTATTATTTATTAACTATTACACTAATTTGTAATATGTACGTTTTGTATAATTATGTCTTAACAATATCAAAATGTACAGATCATAATACTTATAAACAGTGTAGCCGTGTAGGTACTTACAGCTATGTATAAAATATATACACGTATAGAATTTTCGAAAGTATATTAAAGCGACGTAAGAAAATAATGATGTAAGAACAAAATTAACTTTAAAAAGTAAGCATACTTTTGTTTAAAAACAAAAAGCAGGTTAATTAAGAATTAAATTTACTAAAATACTATCTATAATAAGGTATATCTTATATTATTAACTATAGAGGACAAAGGAACATAATAATATGCATATAATGTTCATTGAATATACATGTGAGTTTAAATTAGAAAAAAATTTTATAACAAATATGTTTTGACTTGGGTATAAAATCATTTTTTTGTCCATAATCTAAAAAGTAAATTAGTGACTATGTTTCGACACTAAATTAAAAAAATTGTGATAACTAATAGCTGAAAGGTTTTTATCTAAATTTAATCACACATATATGGAATTCAGAGTTCTTCATGCACTTTGGTTTTCAATACACTATATATCTATACATTGTGTTGGGACACACACACTGTTTTAGTCAGTAACTTATAGTCCTTATAGAGTAGGTAGGTAATAGGTATGTTTAATAATAATTATTAAGCTTTCCTTGTATACTTTCACAAAATTTAATAAAAAATAATCATTATTTAAACATTCTAAATAGATGCAGATAGCATAGATGTCTAAGTTTTTAATGAGCTATATTTAATCACATGAATTATATCTAACAGTTCTTAATTAAATTTTAATTTAACGTTTTGATAAAAATTCCACACTAATTGTATCCCTATAATATTATTAGACTACATTATGTTATTACTATAATTACTATATAATGAGTAATTAGTATAACTACAAATATTTCATAAATAAAAAACTCATTTTCAATTATAAACCGTTTTATTTTTTTTTTAAATTTCAGAAAAAATGTATTTAAAAAAAAAACGAAAACAATGAAAAATGAAGTTCTAAATGGTTGAATAGAACATTTTTATCGACTTTTATAGTCATAAATCATTGTTTAAACTACATTAATAGACCATTAGGGCAATCCTGTATTTGAGAGAAAATTACTTTCCTTTGGGTTTAGATTAAATAAACATATTATAATAATAACAATAATAAATATGTCTCAAACGTGAAGTAGTTAATACCGAACACAACATAAAATACCAAATCAATTAATCAATCTGGGCTCTTACAGTCTGCGTGGTATTACTGTTTGTTTTTTTTTATGTCAGCTCTGTGTTGCGTGAGCTGTTTTGGAAACCCATAAAACATGCTGAGTCGTGTTGAAACAATCATATTGTAATTATTAAAGGTCCCGGCGTGCCGGCAGGGGCCCAATATTATTATTTATATAATTAAGTCGTTATATTATCAGATACCGGCTCCCAAGTAAACACACATACCGTAATCGTGTTACCGAAAGTCCACACGGTGTACCCACACGCGGGAAATAATATAGGTATATTGAATATACATATAAATAATAATAAATATATCATTAAACCCGCAAACACTCCAGTCGTCTAATAATTTATGTCTATATTGCCGTCGGTATACCATATACATTATACATATAGTACATACGCGTACACCTTGTCAGAGGAACGATGACGAGGTAATCTTTCTTTTTTCCGCATCACAATTTTTATAATATACTGCTGCCATCTGCATCACCTGTTCCATTCAAATGCACTTCATATTATAACCGTCGTACATACGACGGCACATTGTCGGCCGGCCGTTCCTCTAGACTTCTTCTGCCATACGGAACGACGCTGAATTGACTATCGCGAAATGATTGATGATCCTTTTATTAGTCCTTTCGCCGTCAATGCTGGAAAAGTATACTCGCAGGTACTACTGCTACGACATAACTCCGCCTATCGCAATATGCAATGCGAAAAAAAGAACGAAGAAAAAATTAAAATACCATGCCTACATATAATATAGGTACCTCTAAGTGCGTGTAACGTGCGATTGAGTGGATGTTGCGCGGTTTAGAGATCGAATATAATATATAAATATATCGATTGAGACGTTTGCAAAATATATATTATGTTATGGTCATTGTTCAGATGACATTCTGATATCGAAACATAGATTACAACCACGGCGGCGTGTAATACTCTGTGCGACGGACACAGTGCGGTACCTACAAGTTTTTGTTATAATATTAATATGGTCGATGCATCGAATATAAAATATAAAATTATTAATCCCAAATGCCATTATAATATTATATTATGTGTGCGGTGTCGAATAATACATATAGGTACATAAAATATGACTTGTTGTATATAGTATTCGTATATTGAACAAATAAAAAGTTTTTACAACACGCGCCACAGCAATAATGACGTGTTAAGACGTTGTAAAACAATTTCGTAAACCAGAATTATTATATTATGTTGTAAATCCTTTCGTAGAGAACATAATAATAAATTGATTTATCATATTATTATCCCACATGGCCACATCGCACATTATTAATATCATAGTGACTCGCAGTAATAGTCATGTTGTTTTCAGTCGCTATAATACCATACTATATCATTCAACCGTTTAATACTATATATTAATATATTATAATTTATAGTTTATTGTTACCGATTGTCTAACGGCTGGTCAGCTTAAGGCACACTATTACTTCGTTTTTATTTGCATTGCAGTTAACACTATAATTTTAATTAATTACATACAATTTTAATTAATTACATACAATTTCAATAATATTCAGAGAATAATATCTTGTGAATTTTAGCATTAAAAAATTAGAAAAGTCACACTACGACTGGCTTTAATTGATAACCATTTTCCGAATTTCCTTCGTCGTCGAAGGTTTTAGTAATATAAACACATAGACCACCAAATGGTTTTTCACTACGCGTTATTTACAATGCCTACTACATCTAATTCCAAATGTCAACAAAATTACTCGAACCTTGGATTTTGAGAACTCATATACAATTTCTCTGAAAGCGATTTCAGCGAGATATCGTTCTATAGGTCTCAAATCTCAATACTCGGTATTTTTTTGTTGGATATAAAATGTACAGTGTTGCCACTTTCAGTAGGTGTTACAAGTTTGCAAGTATCATTAATAGTTTTTCTAAATCAATATTTCTTTAAATTGGCAAAACTGTGTTTATGTAAATGTATGAAAAAAGCCCTTGGCGGTCAGGACAAAGTTTGATGCGAGATCTAATGGCGGTCGACGTGCTAATAATATTTTTCGAATACACGGCCACCTACATCTCGGGTATTTTTAATCTGTCGCTATGCTTTTAAGATATTATTATAATGATGAATTATTGTCGACGTATTTAGACATGAACTTACATACGTAACTTAACCGAATCGCAGCGAAAAATGAGATCTCAACTAATGCGCTTCTAATTTTGAATTATGTTACACGTTCAAATGTACAAATTGTATGGAAAACTCCCACCGAATACCAATCTCCTCATCTAGCTTCCAAAATACTTCCGGAAAATCCGACAATATATCTGAAACGCCGCTAAGGTCGGTGCAGTCGCGTGCAGAGAACTACTTAGATTGGGTAAGACTCAAATATAATTAACTTAACCATGTAAATGTGACTCTATTGAGAGCAATGTTACGAGACTTATCAATGTGCATTTATCAGACGCTGAAATCTACCTATTAAAGGAATACGGATAGATCATAGACTATAATCAATATTTTTTTTTATCTGGTTTTACATATTTTAATACCTATACCTATTCAATATTTTGGTATAGCATCACGCATCACGCATATGTCCGATCTACTACTTCAATTGGAGAACACAATCGGAGAATCTCGCAAACACAACATAGACCGGTAGGTACAAAATCATTTAATAATGTAAAAAACCCTCAAAAGGCCAAACATTTTTGGCGAAAAAAAAAATGCGAGTATACAGACACAATATTATCTTCTATAACATTATATTATATTAGGTATATTACCACGATATTGCATGTACAATAATACAATATACATACGCTTTGCGGCGTTATACAATATTTACATTATATTACATTATAATAATAATATACGTAAGCGAGTGCACATAATACGCTATTATCGTATTTGTGCGCACCTTATTCACTCTATATATGTACGTACGGTTGGCTTGTCCCATTGTTTTTCACGCAGCCGCCGCCGCTGCCAATGTACGTCAATAATAATAATAATAATAATAGTAAATAGTAATAATAATATAGTACTAACAATATCATAAGTATGGACGTACCTATATACTTATCTCTTTTTCGAAGTGGCGGCGGTGTCCTTATAGTTGTGGTTGTACCTATATAGGTACAACATATAAGACCACTGCGCCACAGTCGTGGATCGTGGATAACATAGTATTCTAGTCGCAGTATAATATTTTATTAAATAGAGTGAGAGATAAATAGGATAGGACATAGAAATGGCGTCTTCTTGTATATGATGCGTGGCGGTGCATGTGTGAACAACCGAGAAAAACAGTTAGATAATACTTATAAAGAGACGGAGAGAGACACATAGTACGAGCGGGACCCGTTTCGCCCAGAGTAGTTTAGACCAATTTAAAATTAAGTTGACGATAATTCAGTTAAATATTATATTTTAGCAAACGTTATAAAACCTATGGATAAAAATAATTCGGATATTGGCAAATGGATTAAGTACAGTTTTGATTTATTATATTTGAACCACGAAGAAGTGTCTGCAGATTGTTTTGTTGAAGATTTGATGCCAGAATGCCCAACTGATGATAGAGTCACCAAATATTGTGATTATTTAGTAAACAATTATGTCTCTGATAGTAGGCACATTTTCTCCTTGTTTATGGGCATGTGTTGTAATTCAGCGAGTATTCTGCTTACGACGAATGAGTGCAGTCGTTTCATTCGTTCTTCAATGACCATTTTTATTCTAATTCTCCATCTATATTAAGTTGGTTAAATGTTGTGAGAAATTTTGTCTAAACAGATACATGTATAAAAATCGATAGCGTTGAAATACCGAAGACATCAAAAGATGCAAGTATAATTAAAAGGCAAGTACTCAATTAGTTTTTTTTTTTTAGAGGGAGGGCTTAGTCCCTAATTAGCTTGTGGTAGGTATAGGACCTATATAGAAAGCAGTGTATCTTAAAAAAAATAGGAATTGCTCAAATTTGGTTTCTTCGATTCCGCCAGACGTTTTTAAAGGTACATACTCGGGTATACGGTTTATCGATTCCGCCAGCATTGATTCCACCAGTGCAAGTAGTCTAAAAACGACGTATCGATTCCGCGAAAAAATAATCTTCCCAGCAACAATTGTAGTTTGTTTTTACTTAGATATCTACATTATAAATATAATATGAAATAACTTCATAAAAATATTATCGCAAATTGATGATAATCTAACTTGTATACGCGTAATGTAGCGAAAAACGACTAATAGATTGTCCGTCACTAATCTGGTTAGTCTCGATTTATCTTTGTGTCATTATACTTCGTAATAATGAATTTTGAAATCGTAGCTGGAGAACGAGAAAATAATTTAGTTATTTATCAAAATGAAATTTTTTTTAAAACAAACTTTGTGAAGTATTTATGTGCGTATAAGTGGAAATGTGGTAATAAAAAGTTTAATCCAAAAATATACTTAAAGTCTTAAACGAATCTCTAACGGAAATTTTAAAATATGGTATCGACCATCAAATCCACAAAAAACTGCTAATAAATATACTAAAAAAAAACTGTTTTCAAACCAACTCAAAAGAAAATTTACTGATGTCACAGAAAGTTCTTCAAAAATTATAAATCGCGAAATACTAAAAAAACCTCAAATTGAAAATATCATTGAAAATGATCATGTTGACAACATCAAACAATGTATACATCGAGAACGTAGAAAACATATACCTTTACTTCCAAAAAATCTTATTGAAGCGATCGAAGCTATGAATAATCGTGAAATAAGAACTGTCGAAGGTGAGTCATTTTTAATACATACAGATTTGGCGAACAATCTATTGTATTTTTCTACATTTTGTGGATACCTATATTATTATTATTATAACATTTTATTTATTTAACTGTATTGTAATATTATATACATATATCAATTCATAGTGAATTAGTTTGGCATCATCATATTATAAAAAATACCATTGTACAAGTTAAAACTATATTTGACTAAATTAATTTATATTTAAATTAATTATCGAATCATTATGTATATATATATATTGTACTGTATTAGTTATTATATTGATTATTAATTTATTTTTAATATTTAAATTAATTATTGAATTATTTTGTAGATATATTATTATTATTATTATTATTGTTATTATAACATTGGTAAAAATTGGTAGGTGGCGGAATCGATAGGTTGTTTTTAGACTGGGCATGGACGAATTGCGCCTAACGTAACATTTTTAATTAGGGTCAGTGTACCAAATGGGCACCTCATATTTAGGGTCAGTGTACCAGGAAAGAATTTTTAAAATCAGTGTTATTCTTATTATTATGCTAAAAAAGTTTAACTTGTAACTTGAATTTAAAAAAAAAATGATTTATTTATATTATGTTATGTAATAATACTCACAAAAAAGTCGGTTAGTGTTTTCATTTATTATATAATAATTATAACTAACTAATACATTTTCCTTGGGTAGCGTAAAGTGTTTTGAGCGCAATTGGTATATTAAATGGTACTTTTAGGCGCAATTGGTAAACTGCCTTTAGAAGTTTAGACTACCTGAACTGGCGAAGTTGATACTGGCGGAATCGATACGTCCCCGCTTAAATAATTTTAGGTGACCAACCCATTATAATGTTATACCGACCTATAAAATGTCCTATTTTTCTTCTATTGATACCCACCCACTCATATTTAAGGCGTTGTCTGAGCAACACTTGGACCCTATAGTTACATGCCACTGTATATAGTATTGATCAGTAGTATTTTGTGGACCATTCGGCTAGAACAACAATTATTATTATTATTATTCAAAAGATTTTCGTTCGCATTGTGGGGTGTGTTCAAAATCAGAAATGTCAGGAGCGTGAGTCATAGGCATTATAAATGTATTATAATTAAAAAATATATTTTAGCCAATATTCATATATCTCATAAGTACGTATAATATTGTTTTTAATAATTTTGAGCTTTTGAAGAAAATTCCAGGAAAAAGCCAGCCGAATACTGTCATTACAAATGGTGACATGTATACCCAGTATTTGAATAGAACTTTCATAAGGACTTATTAATTTTTGAATGATTTGATATACTTTTTTTTTTAATTTAAGTTATTTGTTGGGTTGTTTTTTAATTTTTTATGTGTGACGTAAGTGTAAACAACTAACAAGTAGTAGTTTTTTTATTTGTAGAAAGCTAATTATCGCGACAACTATATTATAACATAGTTGTGATAATGGAACTCAAGTCGAACATTAACACCTCCCACTTTCCTTTAATACTACTAATTTGTTATTAGATTCAGGATTGATTACATCTCAGTACATAATATATCAATAATATTCGGTAGTCGTTATAACTGCTTTATTTAAATAGGTTTATTTTACGCCATATTAAAAAAAAAAAGTTTATTGCGTTTGCAGTCATACCTATACTATGTCGATTTATCGTGTGCAATTCATTTGTAATATATAATACGTTATGTTTATTAGATTAACATGTTTACAATTGAAATTCTATATGCATGCGTAACCTTGCATTTTGTACATAGGTCTTGAACGTTACAGTTTAAGGCGAATTTGCATAAAATGAATATTTAATATTATTCTACAACAAATGCGGCCAATGTCAAACGTAGTTAAGCATTTTCTACTGTATTCTCTCGTTTTTCAGCGTATATAATGTGTATAATTTTATATAATTACCTGTCGTGTATATTAATTTTATTTGATTTCAATAAACTGTTTGTTTAAAATAATCATTTGACACAATGGTTTAATTAATTTTTATTTCATTTTTTTTTTGCCATTTCGCGAACCAAATTGACCCTTTGTGTGTATTATGATACAGCTAAATAAAGTCAACCTCTTCGAATATATAGTAGCCAAGATATTCTACTTACAAATTATTATCATTATTATTATATAGAAACCCATAAAAGGATATGTTGTCAATTATTATATCTGCCGGTTAAATGATTGCGCTCAAATTGGATCAAAACATTCGAATAGTATTTTCTATTGTCAATAATTGGCTTATTAAAAAGCAAGAAAATACGGTTTTTTTTATTGTCCGATGATTGCTTGACCCTGTCATGCACATATTATTGTATTATAATATTACGTTATTTAATATCGTCTTCGTCCAATTCTTTCATTCCAATCGGCGCTTAATGTCGTAGTCTACTCGCAGGGCATCCCGTACTTATAATATATATAATTTGAGCAGATGACGTATTTCGTATAGTATAAATACAATTTTATATTATAATCAAAAACAAATCACACCGCAGCAAGCTTCATTATATTATATGATCGCCGCATGACTAAAGAAAATCGGCTGGTTTCCGTTATCTTGCGAAAATAAAAATGAAGGCACTTTTGCGAGACGCATTTGATGGCCGGGTGAAACGGAACTTTACACAGACAGCTGCTATAGTTTCAACGTATAGTGGTATTATACTGAATGGTGGTGTAAGGAGGTACCTACGCTATTCGGAAAACTATCAAAGCTCCACTGCGTGTAGAATAATATTATTATATTTTATTTTACCGAAACAAACAGCTTTATATTAAATCATACTACACGCAGTCGAGCTTTGATCGTTTTTCAGAGTTTTGTTCTGCAGACTTTAGTCGGCGGTAGTAGAGAGACGAAAAGCGAGAGAGAGGGAGTGAGGGGGACTGAGGGTGATAGAGTCGATGGATGGGGAGAGATAGAGAGTGATTGAGAGAGAATGATAGAGGGACAGAGAGAAAGAGAGCTTACAATGGAGTAGAGTCGTGTCGTCGCCGCCGTATTATATCGTCGGCGGCGTGCGGGGGCGATTATTCAATCAAGACCTAACAAAGCGGGACCGGCGGCGTTCCTCCACCGCCCGAATCTAAATCGGTGGCGGTGGCGGCGACGGCAAACAATGGTAAGCGGATTTCGAGGCGGCGACGGCGAATAAGCATCGTTTAGGGGATTAACGTTATTATTATTAAATACGCGAGCGCCGTCGTGTGCAGTATATACGTCTAAATATGGGGTAGGTACCTATGTATAGAATATACCCGCGATCGCGATACACGAGCGCATGCGCGGACGGGGGTGGGTCGCTAACAAGGGGTTGGACCCAGATAATCGGTCGGTAATCGCGCGCGCATCCCTTTCGCCCTCCTCCCCGTCATATCCTCTCCGCGACCGTTTATATCCCTCGGGTACACTGCAGTGCGTTTATCACAAACGTTTAGGGTCGTCGAACAATCGTTGCCGACGACGACGACGACGTCGTTTCCTTCCCGACGCTCGGTGTATAAATCTTTATATATACTTCCTCTACGGATCTACACCGCCACCGCCCCGGCAACCCCTCCAAAACTGCCCCCCAATCCGTCGGCCCTCCATATATATGTGCGACACTATACCGCCTCTCTGCTGTGACGGGCCGCCCAAAGTCGTAATATTATATTATTATCGACAATTTGATGGGTTCGCCTTTGCACATCTGCAACAGTATTAACAGTATTCGTAATATAATATATACGATGGCGATATATATTCCAGTTACCGGGTTACCCCGTTAACCCGATAATGCCTTGGTAACTGATAAGACTATGTAAGTGTATAATATGTATACGTGTCCTGCAGATCGCCGTCTGCCTATACTTAAACTATAAAATATATGATACATATCCCGTCTCATATATATTTGGACGAATATCAGCTACAACGTATGTCTTGTAGAAAGTGATAATCCCGCACTCGAATAATATTATATGAAAAATGTGAATTTACGATATATATAATATGATTAGATAGTATCTATCTGATGTACATGCAAAGCAATAAATAAATTAAGTTACATTTTTTATTTAAAAATTAAAATTGTTTTTCTAAGAAAAAGGTACGGTGATCTGCAGTAGCACTTAGCTGAGTATAATATATAATAATAAACAAATCAAATTGTTATACAAGAAACTATATACTATGATTAAATTATGTATAGTAATTGACACTACATTAAAGTTTTTAATTTTAGTTTTAGTTTATAGTTTATTTGTATATGAAAACTTATAATATCATTTCCTTGAATTAGGAGACTATAATAATTTATAATCTACGATTTCAGTTGTGTAATTTAATCAAAACTATGTATAATATAGATATGTACGCATTTATTTTATTATAATTACATATATAATTAATTTTAATTTCTAGGTAATAACATTTTTTTTTAAAATACTTATGAGTCATGAATAAACAATTTGTTTAGATCGACGGGCGAAAAGTTTTTTTATAATAGAATTACACTTATCTACCTACGTACACATAATAATATTATATCAAGACTCTAACACTGTATAATAGTGGGAAAATTTAATTTTGAGAAATGACTTGCGTAGTAATACTATTAGATCCTCGTACAAAAGGCTTAAAGAGCTGTAAACCTTAGTGCACTGGACGGTTCAGCACTCCGCGTTGCATCTAATTATTAGTAATTGGACATTCTAAAAGTTTGTCGTCGCGTTTACTGCCACTGCTTTTACCTCGCAGTGTATTATATTATAATATTATACACTCGTGTCACGTCTTGTCAACCTCAATCTCATTGAACTATTTATGATTTTCATTACATCCAAAGCCTATTAAAAATAATTAGTCAGTGTTCATCGACAGGTACCTTGACTAATGTTTTATGAATGAGAAAGCTGAACAATTACCATTACAATGGACACTATAAAATCCTTGACCACCTAAACCGTACGATATGCAGTGACACTGCGTTTATACGTTAATTCAACAGTTTATCTTCCCTACAATGAATAATCGTTTGTTAAGAAAGTAAAAGTGTAGACAACTTGTCGGGAATGTATTTTTTTACCAAAGCTAAAAATTCCTCGGAAGTAGGTATAAAATAGGAACAAAATATAATGATGATGAAGCCGTATTTTAATTTATAATTCCATCAACACTATGAAGTAAAATATATTATTTGTTTAATATTAAAGAAATACAGTTCTGAAACGTTGTCATAAGCGAACAGTATTATGTTTCGAATATTCAAATATTTTTAAGTTTCACAGTATTAAATATTTATTTTTTTGTATAAAATTAATAATTAAAATATTATTGGTAAAAAGAATACATTTTTGTCTAAAATGATGTCACCTACTTAAAAAAAATGCATATTAAATATCGTTACACAACTATTTTTTATCTTGTATTAATTAGTTTGTAATTAATTAAAATGTAAGCGAACGATTGAAATTCAAATTAAAATAAATTCGATTTATCATATGCCTATTATGGAGAACAAATTGTTTTTGGAATTTTTAATATTCAAACATGTTAAGAAGTATTTTTTCATGGTTAAATTGGATATCTACCGAACCGTTGAGTAAAACACTTAGTATGGAATTAAATTCTAGAGAAGTCGTTCTGCTGTATAGTAAGTGTCGAATGCACCTTGTCATTGTGTATAAAGCCTTGTGTTGAATTTGAGTTTATTGATAACTCATATCGTAAACAAAAAACGGTTCTAAACGAAGATGTTCTGATAGAATATATTTTTAAATTCTTAGGATTTATTCATATTTATACAAGGAATTTATTTTTCTATTAATACGATAGGTCGCACTGAGAAACTAAAAACAGTCTATAATTCAAATATCTATAACTAGTACTGTAAAAAGAGTTAAAATATTTTTAATATCAGGTATACAATAATGTTTAGTAATTTTTATTATAAACATTTGAGGTGAATTTAAATTCTCTACAGTTTAAAATTGACTGTCAAAATCTCGTTTTGAGTAAAAATTACAGTTTTCTCCTAAATTATTTTTTGTTTTTCTTAATTATTTTAAATAGAATTGTGCATTTTTTTTTCCACAAAAAAGCTTTTGGCATCCTAAAACACCAACAAGATTTAATCAATTTTCTATCAGATACTTTCCTCGAAGTTGAAGTTAGAAGCATTTCATTATTCTTCTTCAGACACACACTCACATCATTGTTAAACGATTTAACATTGTTAATAGTTCCACTCAGAATCTAAAATCGATAAAGTGTGTTATTCAATATTTTTTGAATTTTATTAAACTGAATATTAAACATTTGCAATTTGCATCGATACTTTGACAGTAATTAATCATTTGTAGATCACTAATGGAAATGTAGTATAAAATGATTATAAGCCGCATATAGCATTAATTAATTATGCTAAATTTGTAAGTACCTACATATACATATAGTTAAAATATAATTTTATAAACAAAGTGTTTTCTCATTAATAAAACATATGTTGAGCATATAATTATAATTTGTGAAACATTTAATAATTTATGATGCTCGTACGACCTTAATGTTGTAAATATATGCGTTTTCTTAACAAAAGAATCTTCACAATTTTCCAAGGATTTTCCAAATGTAGAATAGTATCGCATCTGCTTGAAAACTCATCTGGTTTTAACGAATATTGGGTATTGTTACTTGTATTGATTTAATACAGAAACTCGCGGATCAGTGAACAATATCTAGTGAAAGGAAACACACTATTAAATTATATTATAATAAACTGCCTAATAACTATGTGAAATAAATTATGAAACTCTCAAGTACAATTAACTATTGACAGAATATTTTCATTAAACATTTTGATTTTTATGGGTCTTGAAAGTTGAAAGTTGAAATTATAAATTTATTTTTCGACATCTAAGGCCATTTGTATTACATTTTTATATACATTTAAAATCGTACATTTCTGTTTTCAATAATTTGATGGCTTAATATTTTCTTTATTTCATTAGCAATATTGTAATAATAAAGTTTAATTAAAAAAAAGTTCCATATGAAATCAAGGGGTTGATTTAATCAAAATTAACTGCACCAATGTGATCATATTATTATATGAGTGGAATCGTGGAACTCGCACTGTAATTAGAATAACTACAGGCCAAAAATAAATTTAGTTAAATAATTATTTTTAACATAAATATAACATTTTCATACAGAAAATTATATTCAGAATTAAATATATTAAACATATTTTTTAATACACCTAACGGTATATTGAAAATTGTTATTAGAAGTATAAATAGTATAATTATTAGGTACTTAAAAAATGCAAAATAATGCCTTCTTGCATTTGATCACTCGAGAGTTCAGATCGGACATAAAAAAGGTTATGAATTAACATATTATAGGTAATATTAATTTTACGATTTTCATTTCTTATTGAAATATTTACCTTTTTTATATTATTGTTGTGTTTTAAGCATCTGGACACCAGATAAAACCCTAAAAATCATTGGCTGAAATCATAATATCATATGAAAAAACACCGTAATATATATCCTGAATCAAACTTTTACTGTCCATAAGGTTCGTGGAATATTATTATTTTTTTTTCATGGAATTATCGATGAATATTTTAACATGAATTGTTCTAAATTATAAACAATTCGTATGCGGTAATCATGGTAGGTATGTAATTATATACAGTTCTCCAATTTCTTTCAGTTCGTCAATAGATTCGTATATAATAACGTTCCGTTTGTTTGAAAAAGGTCAACTAGGTGCTAACGTATTGGGTGCCAATCAGATAAACTACAACAAGTTTATAATTCAAATAATTTCGGTTGTCCCGACTGAAGAAAAAAAGAAAAAAAAACCAGAATACTTTAACTTTTTGCTGATAATAATACGTCGTCGGCCGAATGAAAACCGATATAATCACGTACTACCTGAATCGTAAATAATTCAACAGACTAATTGGATGGTATTTTTATTTACTTTTTAAAGCTAAAAAAAAACCGGATTCCGCTGTATATAACCGAGGTCCCAGCTACTTGTATTTCACTTTAGGATCCACATTCATGTTTATTTCATTATTTTACAATACACACTAAACCGGCCAGTTAGCCATGAAACTCGAGATCAATATATATTCTACGTATAACAACAATATCGAAGTCATTATAATACTTACGAAGATAAATGCTCATATGGTTTTACCATATTTCAAAACGACTGGACGTCGTCGCATCCAGTGATTGATATACAATACACATTATTGCGCTGCAATTATTATAATATAATATGGGTAGGTATCGCGAAAAGCGACGAGAATAAAATATGTAGCTACACCGTGTACACGATTAAATAGCTATGCTAATTGCACAATTATTTAATTAATTTCTCTAATACTTTGTTCGGTCGCAATTGCATGTCGTTTGTTATAACATTTATATAGTGCCTTATAATATTCATTATTTATATTTATATTTATTTTTGTTTATATTTTTTATATATTAATTTATACGATTTGTGCACACGAATCAGTCGGTATTTTCTCATTGTTAACGATACGTATATTATAGGCATGTACAAAATGGCAGCTGGAAACTGAAAGCTCATAATCAAATTACTGTTGACTATTATCATTTCATGACCTTATTTTGATAATTTATATTTTATTCTATTATCGTCCATAAAATAATCTCTACAGTTGAAAATTTGGTGAATTCTCGAATGTCTATGACTTATGAGGTTTTATGTGTATATTTAAATTATTGATCAGTAAGAATTTATTTTTCATAAATTGTATTTAAATACCTGCAGTGTTGTGAGTTGTTGATATTAGATCGTAGTAGTTGTCTCAAATTATGAAAATGTAGAAATCGGAAATACAAATTATGATTGATGTATTCGTTTGTTTTGTTAAATTTAAGCCATAATATTTCGGCATTCTTTAGAAATATTTCGTATTCATAAAAAATATTTTTATAAACCAATTAATTATCACATCGATAATAAATCGTCGATAGTTGGATCGCAAATTATCACCTATGACCTCTTCCGAACCTTTTTTATTCAAGCGCAACTAGCATAATATAGTGAATATTGGTGATTTCAGACCTAAGTAGCACCATCGTATTGTTGGGTCGATTTCGATGCCGAGATAAATATGAAAATATTCGTCAAGAATTTTTGAGTTACGTGCTCTCTCGACGCCTCCGAACCAAGATTTTGCTACATTTTTGAAAACCCCTAAACGTTTATCTCCGGCTAAGGCGTATGAAGAATTATTTAAAACATACATGATACTATTATTAATGGATTATAATATTATATATACATTATACATTTATACCTATACCTATAATATACTGGCATGAGAGAACGGCCGGAAGAGTTTGGTAATCACATCGGCGCTGTCGGTGATTGATGACTGATTGGTATAGTAATAAAAATCATAATAATAATAATATTAATAGATTAATGGAGTATATAATGTCGTACAGTACACATATAATAATGGTTGAGTGGGCTTACTTGACTTGGTGGCGGTACCACAAATCTCGTCCGTCCAGAGGAATTACACGGGTGACTTACCTTGCGTTGACACACACACACACATGCATTTAAATTTGTCTTCTCATTTCCTGTCGATTACCCGCGTGTCCCGCGTCTACCCATTCGACTCGCATCGATGTCGGTCTTTTTTTCCAGATCGTCAGCGCCGGATCGGTGGAAGACGAGAAAATAAACAATTAACTTATCTCATATAGACCGCACAGAACACGATATAACCACGCACACACGCATTAAATTTCTCATAGTAAATTACAATGTTTGATTAGGTTTTTTTAACATAATTTGAAGCGGGTACGTCAATGCATTTTCGACAAAAAATGGTAACTGATTTTTGACCAATATTGAGTGTTTTATTTTGTATCGTAGACCGTAGTGGTCTCTTTTCGTTTGAAATTGTATTTTGATTGGTTGTACTATGACGATCATATTACACTGTTATTATCTTTTTTAACTGACACTTTTATGGATGGTGGGAGTGCCTATTTGAGAATCACGCTTTACAAACTAGTGTTGTTGTTTCAACACCAAACCAAGCTTTGTCGAAGTCTAACGTTCAAATGTATATGAGATTTACTCAAATTAGTGTTGAACAGTTTTCTATGCGTATAATAGGTGAATGTTCAAAGTCGCTCCTGGCTATCTATATCCGGTCCAGATTTTTGGACACCATATAGATATACAATACGTATATGCATCTATTGGAGTACAACAATTCAGATTTTTGGCTAAGTTTTCGATACAGAAATAGTAGCTTTATAGTGGAGTGACGTGTTCAATTAAAAATATAGTATACTTATTCTAAGACAGGAGAACACACGCCAATCGGCCGATATATTTATATTGTAGAGAACAACGCGCGTCTTGCAGTTATATATTTTTCTAGGTTTCCTTTTTATATATTTTCTATTTTTAATGTACGGCGACGCGGCCGTGTGCCCTCACGGTTCTCGTGCTCCGATCGTTTAGGTATGTAACGACGACGATGATCATGCGCGAATAATATTATCGTAAAATAAATAAATAATAATAAATTACCTCGCGCAGACAAGACGCGAGCTCGCGCACGCACACACTTTTGCCCCGCTGACAGTGGCGACAATCGTGAACTCTTTCGCATGTGTCTGTGTGTGAGTGTGTGAGTGCGTGTGTGTTATGCACTCGGGAATTATAGAGACAAAGGTTCGTGTAATGTGTAGACTTGTGTGTGTGTGTCGTCGCGCCGGTGCCCACGGTGACATCTCTATCACGTCGGCAATAAGTGCGACCACACACACCTACTATTATATTGTATATACCTACGTGTGCCTCCATACAGTAGGCGCACATTCGCAAAGCCCCTCCACCACCTCACGATAACCGCTCCAGACTCTCCCTCTCTCTGTGAGTCTTTCTCTCGAGCGTCCCTACCAGGAGAATATTATCATTCGCCCTCTTCCGCCGGCGGCCCGGCCACGACTCGTTCTCGCTCGCGGTTTGTTCTACATAATAACATATAATACAATATAATAGCGTAATATTGTAAGAGCGACGACAACGAAGCGCCTCCTCCGCCGCTGGCCGGCAGATCGTCGGTTTTTTCTATATTTTTTTTTGCAATTTTCAACTTCTTTTTCCCGTTGTCGTAATATTATAATATAATATACATATAAATATCGTCGTCATATATATATATATATATATATAGACCTAACTTTGCGTACACGTAAATACGGCGTTTCGACGATAAATCAAACTGTTGTTTTTTTCAATGTGAAGCAGTATAATGTTATAACTATATACACTACAACAATAATATTATACCCATAGTATAATAACATGCGCCGTGTTCCAGCTATTGTCTCTCGCGAAATCTGCAGCCGTTTGATATACGATTGGGCTGAAATAAAACAACACTCCGTACATACAACAACGATGATAACAACAATAATAATAATACTTCATCTCAACGCACTGCTTCAACCGCCGCTAAGTTATATAATGTCGCGTCCGACTCAAGTTTATTCGTACATACACTGTTTTAATATAATATATATAAAATACGGGTATTTATTTTATTTCAGTATTTGGTTTTTTTTGTTGTTACAATTCAATTACCATTGTCTTGTCGTCGTCCGCGACTTCTCGGCTGCAGCGCACGACCTACGCTCTCCAGGTTCGGGAAATTAGTGTTCGCAGGGAACACACCGTAGCCGCGTAGTTCATAATATCGTTGTGCGAACAACAACGAAATAAGACTGTAGGTAGGTGGGTAGGTTATGGGTGCCATTCGCACATTAAAGTCTCCCACGCGCGAAGACGTTCGGTCGGACACGCGGATTTACGCGCCGAAGTGTTTTACGACTCTTCGCGTAGGTACACATATATTTTATTCTTGCCACTGCTGCATGCTTGTGTATACAACCTATATATATAATCAATTATTACGCCATTTACCGGTGAAAAAAAAGCCTTTGCTTTCGCCCTAGCCACATCCGTCGTGTTAATATAATATAGGTACAATAGGTACATATTATACCGGACCCGCTCAATTCACCATGGCTTTTCCACACACCTGCAAGATTTCTCGCACGTGGAAGACTCGCACGTTACGAATTTTGAATTTTCAGTCACACAAATTGTTCCAAATTCTTAATTCGGGGTGCCTGGCTGCAGACTTCTCGCACCCACTTATGAGGGGAATACATAAATAATTATACAATATAATACCTACAGCGGCTAATTTATCGTCCAACTCCACGACCGCAATATACAGTTAGCTGCACATCCGTAACGGAGATAATATTATAAACATGCATTCTTCTGCATATGCATTGGACAAAAGCAAGTGCTGTATTAATTGTATAAGTTCCGCTTCACGAGTACAATATGTATAGTCGACAAATTACACTTTATAGCTTTCGCAAGCGACTCGGAGTATCTATCGCATCAGATTTCAACCGTTGTGGGAACCGATTTTATATCGTTTTATAATCGCATTTATTGGCTCAAAATATTAATCGCATTTTTTTTTCAGGTACGCAGAATTCTACAGCAGTAGTAATACGGTCACGCACTTGAAGGTTTGACCGAATCAGGTTCGTTGTACACACACACACACTTGTTGTATACCTATATAAAATAAATCTTAAGAAATGGATTATTTATTATCCTTCCCGGATCGGTTGATGGATCAGTGCTGCATTGCTGCTGAAACGTTGGTCAAAATTAAGAAACCGGTATGTTGACGATCGTAAATAATAAATAAACCGATATAGCGTATTATATATATTATGAGTGTATAGAAAAATCACAGAACGGTAATAATAATTAAACTATCGAGTTATGATGTTATAATAACACAGCTGGTGCCTATTTTATACGCATAATTAAAACTTAATAATCAACCATTATTTATAATCGTATATATACTATGATATAATATATAATATAATATTTTAGTAAAACGTGCTCTACAATATTATACGATCACTAAAATTTCAATCAATAAGTTTAATAACACATAATAAAATGCTCGTATATTATGCTTGTATATAGGTACACCGTGATAGCCTGATTAATTCTTTAATTAGTCGTTATAAATTATTTCATTTTTTTTCGTGCTCGTTCATATTTTTTGTTCAAACATTGGACGCGATAATATCTTTCATACTATATGTATAATATACAATCGCCCGATTAATTATTCCATATAAAAGCAAATGCATAAGTCATTACAATAAATATAATATATAACTATATAATACATCAAACGATCGATTATATTCACCCGTCGAAGGGTTTTCTTAAATAGCGTATTTCCATCATGAATTCTGTTTTCGATCTGATTAAGAGGTTCAGCTTTTACTGTTTAATAATAATATACGCATACGCTTTGATTATGTACACACGTGTCACCGATCGGCTTTTAAACAATCCAATCAGATACGGACTAAATCCTTTACCGATTGTTTGATAGCGTACACAATAGCATCCGATATACATTCAATTCAGAATAATTTTAAACTTATGGCTGTTTACAAAACTTTGGTGCCGACAGAATGATTTACCAAAACGATTGGATTAGATTATCGTATAATAACTTTTACGGACATTCTGTCAATACCGAGTATTATTATGTCAACAATGCTTGTATAATTTCTGGATGTTGAGTTTATTTTCCTTCGAGCAACCACAACAACAATAACTACGCCGTTGTTATGGTTAGGTTGTTATAGCGTCGTGAGAACGGCGAAGCAAAATAATAACAAAATGTAATATTATGTTTTAATAATAAATTATGCCATTATATTATGGTGCTTATTCGAAGCGACGTCAATACTTGTCAATTATTATTATACTCGTTAAAAACTTAATAATTAGTATTGTTCAAACCGTAAAATATATTATTAATTTATGTGGAACTCATAATAGTTGTATAGTAAAGATTATTGATTCTGCAACCTGTCATCATTTTGGCAGGTATATAATATTATTTCGTTATCGCTGGCACGGTGACGTTTTATGAGAATATTCTCGTTTATTAAACTTTAATTAAATTAATTAATGTTGCCGATTATAATACGAGCGGTATCGGAATACTAAATAAATATATCAATATCGAAGAAAGTTTCCAATACAGTCCATCGGTCTGCACAAAGAGCATTCAATTTTACATTATAATTTTGATTTATTTATTTTACTTTGTTCACCCAAATCATTTTGTCGTACTAAAAGAGATGTTTCAAAACTATTTTATATTACATATATTTGGTAACTTTTGTTATTGCTGCAAGAGTTATTACTTAAATTATATTTCAGGATTTCATATCGATATATATATATTAATATTGTGCCTACGACCTACCTACTCAATATATTTATGTATGCACTATGCATAGTAAAAATGAAAGTACGCTGTCTTTAAATTGCCTACACGATTATTGTCTTAATCGCCGGTCGTATAATAATATTTCATGTTCCACTCGGTGACACAAATATCTGATTACATCCACGGTTGAAATTAACAGCTACTACTAAACGATTTTATCGGTGTATCCGAATTGGTTCCAAAACGTCTGAATTGGTTCCAGGGTTGTTACGAAGGGTATATCGGAATAATGGTTCTCGAGTTGTTACGAAGGGAAGGTTTATCCAAATTGGTTCCCAGATTATTTTAAAAGTATTTTCAATTTTCCTTATACAGACTTGGAACCGTTTTCATAATACTCAAGTATGGTTTAAAAATGTGTTTTTTGTTATAAAATAGGTCATAA
Organism: Myzus persicae; assembly: GCF_001856785.1. Classification (NCBI taxonomy): domain Eukaryota; kingdom Metazoa; phylum Arthropoda; class Insecta; order Hemiptera; family Aphididae; genus Myzus; species Myzus persicae. The sequence continues at coordinate 94,670 of NW_019103918.1, forward strand.
ATCATTATGCATTAGGTTTTTTTTTACCGTATATATATTTTTTCTAATCTTACATAATTTTTTTTATGTAAATTCGTATATAATGATAGGAAATATGTTACATCAATATTAAAAAATATTATAAGAAAGCAATTTACCTTGTTTGAAAGACTTTATCCAAGACTAATTCAGACGTGTGTGCTTACAATATCTGGTACCAATTTTATGGCATGTATGTTTATATAGGTAGGCACTACGTACCATATGGAATACATAAAGTCGAAGGTGGCTAGTTAATGAAATCGTTCAACTTGAACCAGGTCGGGACGTCGGGTTTCTGATATAGTGTTTATCATATAATAATCATCGTGCTCTAGCCACCACGGACCTCAAGTGTTATTTTTACCCACGTACATGACGTATGCTCATGTAAGTACATTATATTATAATATATAGGTAATAAGGCCGTTATTCACTCGACCAGTCATGATGGTGTATTGGTGTGAGTCGAGGTTAGGCTTAACTATTTATTTAAATATTATTATACACACACGGACACAATTAATTAAAATAAAAACACGTTTCCATGTCTCCTGTTTTAATACTTATAAGTTATAATTATTATTATAGGTCATAGTAGTCGTATGTCGATGATATGTGCTGTGTGCGCATGTGTGTCTGCATCGTGTAAGTCTCGATGGAATGTCGCGTACAAACGCGCCGGAGACGACGTCGAATACCTGCGACTTATTATGTACACGGATGCAAAGAGAGTGGGTGAGAGAGTGAGAGAGATTCTACGACGGAAAACGCGCCTCAGTCGTCGCGGTAGCACGGTATGTTAATTTATACAAATTTACATGGACAATAATATAATGCCAGCACTACTATACCTATACATGTGGCTACACAGTGTACATATATACACGACGACTGGTATATATGTATAATGATGTATGATATTATACGGTGCGTGTGTACCGTTCAAGAGTATTCGAAACGAGGACGATAAAATGATGTAAAAATGAACGCGAGGAGATAATAATAATAATATAATGGGAACACAATACCGTGTTATTGTTGTTGTTGCGTGGTGTACCTCCTATTGGCGGGCAAAGAGAATGGTACTAACCGACCTACCCATATAATACCCGCACTTACCAGTTACCTGTTGTACGCTTATGTATTACCACGCGGACTGTGGAGTATATCGCGGTCTTTGTATGGAAATTCGCGTTGTCGCCGCCGAACCACCGAGTTTTCGCTCGAACTCTGAAACTCTTTATCAGATTTCCGAACGGGGGTAACAAAAGAATAGTCCAAATAACAACCGAGTGCGCCTAGGACCGCGAAATGACACACTCGCACGCCACGTTGAATCGCACGGATTTGCGCAACTAACGAACAATTTATTCAGGGGTAGCTCTCATATTTTTTCTTTATCGATGGAAAGACCCTACACCCAGAAGGCTGATGGGTCTAACTAGAAAGTTGGTTTATTTTCAAATGGCTTATAATAAACATAATTTAGTATCAATATTTATGAAATACATATAATATTTGACATTATTTTATATAATATTAAATATATAATATTTATCCAGTGTGATTCACTCTACACGCACAGTGCACACCCCCATTGATTCCTTTACTAATGTATTTATTCAAATTCTCATTATTTTAGTTTTTAAATCTACTAAAGGACCATATTTTAAATCATAGATTTAGAAGTACAAAATCAGCTTAATAATTTACAGTAAAAAAGGTTATGGTTGTCATTTGAAAAAAATTGTTGGTATCACCACAGGACACTTCTTAAATATCCATAAAATATTTAAGCATAATATGCCAAATTTGAAAAACAGTCATGGAGCACCATACTCGTGCTTAGCTGCAATGTTATGCCTCATCGAAAAAATCATTTTTCCAATATGCATTTGGGGGGGGGGGCAGGGGGTAACCCTTACAACGACACCGACAGAAGAAACATACATATTCGCGCATTCCCGTGTCACTTAGGAGGTACACCTCGCATCTATATTCTATAATCTATACAATATAATAGTATGAGAGATACAACAATATTACACTATAAGCTATAAAGACATCGCCGGCCGGCGCATAATAATAATAATAATAATCCGCCGCCGCAGACGGGCGTTCAATACTTCAATAAACAACACACGAACGGATAACGATCTTCTGCTCGGTGTTTGTGCGTTTCTATATAATATAATATTATTACTATTATTGTATCGGCTCTCTAGGTCCACCTCTCAGTCTCTCTCTCTCTCTATCTCATCTCTCCACGCCAAACAGCGTCGTAAAATATTCAACCAGGTCCCAGCATACAATGATACTACCTATATAGCCATATAGGTAATATTATTATTATTATTACCATCGTGTGCACACCGCACAACCAACGCGAATTTTGTGCTGTCGTCATAATACAGTGGCGGCGGCGGCGGCGTAGGTATTATTATCGTCAAGGGGTATATAAGACGTGTACGGGTACACACGAGTGCGTGTAGGCATGGCAGTTGAAAAAAAATAACGCGAATTCTCCAGGTTCATTAAAAACAATAAAAATACCGTCTAATTGGAATCCATTCAGCGCGCGCGCGCTCTTCGCACAGCACACGACGTGTAATAGCATAATAGCTGGTACTACGAGCGTCATTTTCTTTGACTGTATTCCTTCTTTTTTTTTATTCTCCTCTGTCGAGGCATTACGTTATAAATTATATTATATATTATATTATAAGACGCATAAACAGCAGCGCATACGATATCGCTTAGTCTGCGTGCATTAAACAATATATATACGAGATGAAAATGTATTACAATCGCTCACGCTTTTGAACCTCGCCGGGACCAAATCGGTTTAACGCTTTTGCAGAGCGCATTATTTATAATATTATTATATATAAGTACGGTGGCGACGACAACGACGATGTAATTATAATAATAGTAATAATAATAATAATATATGAATATAATATGGATGAGGACCGTTCAAACAGAGACGCACAATCGGCTTATCTGTACTTTAAATTATACCGTTGTGTCGTTAGCGCCAGGAGTTTTGGAATATGCTTAATTATTAGTGTATTATTATTATTATTGCCATCGTTATCATTGTCATATTTATACAACGGACCCCATCGGAAAATGCACGTGTGTTGGTGGCGGGGTTGCAGTGGGAGGGTTGGTTTCAATGCTATTATAATAATGATACAATATCGTCTAATCCGGGTATGGGTCGCAGTATAGTTTCCGTTGAAGACGACGACGACGACAACAGGTGACCCGAGCCAAAAGGTCCTGAGAAACACCGCCGAGTCCGACGGTCCGACGCCACGACACTCCTGTGACCTATTCAAAAACGCCGGCTGTTTGGTTGATTGTCAGCGAAACACACATAAAAATATTGATGGTAATAATAATAATAATAATAATAATAAATTTATACTTACTGCCATTACTTTTGTGTATTGTATCGGTTTTAATTCCGAATCGATTAAAAGTATATGCTGTAACGATTCCCAGCAATGTGCTCAGATTGGGTTACACTATAATCCGTTAACTGTACGCTTAAACCCTACGCGCGATTTCAATATTCTAATTTGTGTTAATATATTAAAGGTAGAATTAATTTCTGCTAAATATTCATTTAGTTGTGTAAGTGTTCAAGTTAATATTGTAGGAGCACCTAAGAGAAGTATAGAATGAGTGTAATAGGGTGGATAAAAAATGAAATCACAGCGAGTCATTCTGTACTTATATAGTTATATAATATATTTTATTATACGATGTTGTAAAAAATTATTTAAAAAATTGTTTGATTGTATAATAATTGAAAAGAAAGTACCTATTCAAATACTTTCAAACACTTTAAAACTTAGCTTCAAGCCGTCCAACTATACATAAACTAATTACACAAATTAGATTTTGTTTTCAAAATTGAAAGTTACTATTACATTTTATAAACATAATATTTTTTGTTTGAAATGTACATCCGTAAAATGTAATACCTCATCATATACTTGGAACATAAAAGTATTCAATTTCGATAAAAGTGTATAAACACTAATAATTAAATATTTTATCAGACTACCTATACGTATAAGCTACTTTAACCCATATTTTATTGACCACATAGCATAATTCTATTCAAATATTATAAGTTCATAATATGCTTTAATATGATAAGAACTTTGACAATTCATTAAGTGTTAAATCAATTTTTTTTTGGTTTCTAATCGGCGTACATAAAGTATGCAAATAGTTTGTTCTATAACAGTATAACGCATAGATGTTAAACTAATTTCGTAATATGTTACGCATAAAGGTTTCGCGTGGTGCCCAGATTTCTAGTATTATACTCAAGTATAGCAAGAAGTCATCGTTAGACATTATGTTTCATGTTTCAGACCTTTATAAAACAGTAAATACACAAATTATTTATGTTTCATATTTTTATATATGTATATGTGTACTTATAGGTATTATTTTAGTAACAATATTTAGTAATTACTATCAATTAAAAATACCAGTACCTGCAACAAATTTTGAATAAATAAACGAAAATTACAAATTATAACAATTTACGCAATCGTCGAACGGATTAAATACGAGTATATTGAGTTTAAGCTGTAGCTAATTTAAATAATTAATTAATTTTTTTAATTTTAGTAAATAAAATGTAAATATTTCTCAATAATATACGTTCTGTGGGTATCAAATGGTTATATAAAATTAAAAAAAAATTAACTATTGATTTTATAGTGTGAAATTGTTTGAAATTTTGACACGGTTTATTAAATTATTAATATTAATGTTTTAGATTAGGTAAAACCTGTTTATGAAAACAACAACATTTATTATTATTATTCATAATAGAAATAATAATAATAAAAAATGAATACATACAATTTCCATAATTAATTAACTCGGACAAATCGTTGTCAACGGGTTAGTATTCATTATTTTTTTTATTTCACATTAATCTCTTGGTATATCAACATAAAATCAATTGAAACCTTGTTTTTACATAAGAATTTATTAGATATTTTCTTCTGTCAAAAATTTAGATAAATTATTTAGTCAATTATGTTTATTTATAAACTTTAATGAATGTTAGTATATTACTCGAATGCAGGGATATGGAATATTTAGAATATTTTTGTATATGATATGGACATGCATTTATTTTAAATTTAATTTTAAAAATAAGTACTTATTATAACATGTTTTACAATATTTAAATTTTTTGATTTACAAATTTTTGTCTCAACCTAATATTATAATATTTATAAATTAATACTTCATACTAATAACGATATATTTAATTTCACACAGTAGGTATTTAATAATTTGATTCACAGCTATATAGTTTTAGTTTCTGAAATACAAATATACATATATATATATAAATTATATATTAATTTTTTTTTAAAAGTATTTGACCTATATATCATTTACAGTTTTAAAAATATCCAAATGATATCTGTAACCTAATATAGTAGGTATAGCTAAATATTTAATATATAATTTAATTAAAAACATATTTGTATATATTACTACTTAAACGACTGAAAATATTTTTCCTATCTAGAATTATACATTCAAAATATTTCAACGTTTTTATAATATAGTACTATACGAATTGACGAGGGTTTATTACACAATTTTCATTGGTCTACTAAAATATTTTAATCCGACATGTCAGTTCATGTAATTTTTTAATACAAATAGGTACGCTTATTCGATAAAATAATTTAAATGAATTCAATAAGCAACTCTGGAAATTAGTTATATTTTCCCATTAGTACACATTGAAATAAATTGTATAATGAGTATTAATGACTAAGGTTAGTAATCCTACAATAAGATTACATTCCACAACTTAAATAATTGGTTAAAAGTATTAATCTCCAATCAGAATATTATAACAATCAACGCATTCTGTATAAACACCAATAAAATCAAAATATATTGATATACCATAATATGTCCATATAACCAAATATTAGGACTGGTTTTCCTAGTTAAATTATAATATAAGTCGACTGTTTGTCCATTTTCACTAAATCATATAATAATATTTTTCCATAATTTTAATGAACCAAAAATGACATCCGATTGAACTAAAGAAAAAAGTAAACGTGATCAATACATAATGTTCTTAACTTAAGTTTTTTACTAATTAATAGGGAAATTCAATCTGATATTAAACATTTACTATTAAAGCTAATGAGTAATAACCCAAAATTGGTTATTACAATATTGAACATAACTTTAAGTCTTAAAGCTTTATAAACTAGTATGGACTAGATTTTTGATTTGTTTTGTGTTTAAGTCAAAATATTTTGGAATTGTTTAGAAATAATGTCGTTCGAAAGGCATTCAGCTCGTTAAAAATACGTTGTGTTGCAGTTCAACAGTTTTACGTTATAAATGGATTCTTGTATATAGTGCTGCAGGGTTTGAAAAAATGTATGATTGTTGTTGATTAAATTTTGTAGGCATTAGCATATTATTTTTGTAACACACAAATATTGAATCACTGAATAATGTATATTCATAGATAGGTAAATATATATAATTCGTATAAAAATTGTGTATTGGCACTTGCGAAGTCGAGAAGATTATTGATGGATAATTTTACATTAAATCAGATTTTATGCCATGTTTCCTCACTGCAAAATAGGAACATTTACTTCAAGAGTTTCATGTAAAAAATTGGAGGTTTTAATAATTGGCTTCTGTATAACATATTTTTAAATATTTCAAAAGGGTCTCCATTTTTAATGACACGTTGCACAATTGGCTACTAAACAAATTCATTATATGATAATGTTCACGTTATATTTAATTTGAATATAATCCAATACTATCTTGTCGAGTAACAAAACACGTGTAATTAATTCATTTTGGTACCTAGGTACAATATTCTCACATATAAAAACATAATTATATTATAGTAACGATGTAAACAAACTGCATGTATATACTTACATTATATTATATAGGATCAAATGTCAACGGATACGACCGAGGGAAATATGTAGGTAATCGAGTGTATAATTCGCCAACGTCTTATTAGTCACTCGTACATTTTTGGTCCCACGGCCATAAAATATATTACATAGGAAATCACACTTAACGATAAACATTATTATAATATTATGATATATTGATACTCATTATTTTAAACTTCAACGGACGGGTTTTCGGAAGGTATCGCAATTTTAATTAAAGTGTAATTAATGTTGACTAATTTTTTCAATATTCTTTGGCGTGTCCTCAAAAATCGTCGACAGTGGACATATATTTTTAGAACGTGTTCCGCGGCAGGTGTGGTCCGGTTTATTGATTGAAAATATCGAACATGAAGTGTATGCGATAAATTAATATAGTCTACGACATGCCTATTTTATTATTATTATTATTATTATTATTATTACTATTAAAACACATAGTAATTATTAGTTATTACTATCGATCGAAGAGTAAAACGTTTTGTTGTCATCGCGCGTTTAATTTATGTTAGACGTTTACGATTCTGTGGTGCTTATTTTCAAGTCATCATGTTTAACTGTTTTATACTAAAAAAATATACAAACGATTAGTTTGTAGCAGGAAAAAAAAATTACATTATGCGTTTCGTAATATTCTGCGGCCGTCCTAATAAAATAAAAAGATCGTTATAAAATTCAATAATAAAAACGGATAGACCGCATAATAGTTAATGTTTTTCAATGAAAATGACAAAATAAGATATTATTGCTGTTGTCTATTGAATGAAATGCGAATGGAAAAGCTCACAGCAGGGTACACGGAATACTGCACTTTTTAAGATTATGATTGTCATTCAAAACTATAAATCATACAATATATTATGCTATTGAAAATAATAATCTTCTTCGAAAAGTAAAATCATTTATTTTAGTAAGCTCAATGTTCTCACATACAAAAACATTATATTATGGTGGCATAGAGTATGGCAAGTAGTTGGCAATTTGGCATACATTATATTTTTATAGGGTATCAAACGGTCAATGGATATGACCGAGGGAAATTGTTGGCAATCGTGGGTAAAATTTGTCAACACTTTCGCATGCATTTTTGGTCACACGGGTAGCTACACCGAACGAAATATTCGCATTATTAAAAAGGCAGAGACCTGGCCTTTGACCCGGAAGCCTTTCAAAGACGCATAACATTGGGGTGAGAATAATAATAATTATTGTACACGAGTAATCATAGGTAATAATTATTACAGACAATGTGTTGTTTCGTTAACGAACAGCTGATGCGTTTCGTATGACGTCTTCAATAAAGAATTCGAATAAATTAATTTTTGTAGCGATAACTTATAATAATATACGATCTGGATTACGGTCAATATTTACTGAACTTAACAATAATAATAATGTATAAGCAATGAGTAATAACAATAACATAATATCATACCTACCGTCACCCATTATAATATCGTGTTATTATGTTAATCTTCGGTGACTAGTCGCCGAGGTGTGGGCCGTACTTGGGGGATTTGAACACGATATTTTTTCCCGAAAAAAATTCATTTCGACCGAACGTTATAATATCATTATTATTATTATTATTATCATTGTACGACACATATCGTCCCGTCGACGGCCGTCGTAAATAATAAACATTCGATGTTCATGTCCCTCGCCTGCATTGTGCAACGCAATGTACATATCTATATACATATTATCATTGAGTATATATCGTACGATATATTATACTCAACGATATTATATTATTATTATATTATGTATATTGTACGTATATAGGCACGTCGAGTATCATCGGGTCGTTGCTCGGCGTCGCGACTTGGAAACAACTCGTGATGTCATTATTACTACCTATATACATACATATACATATATTGCACGTATGTATATATTATTATATTGTTATAATATAATATTATTGTTATCTGTCCTCGGCGCGCCGGCGCAGCGTCTCTGCGGCCACGACAGAATATGCGTGTTAGACGTTAAACAATGCGCCGTTTTGTCAAATTGCTATACGACGCATTACGATATTATTATACATGTACGTACAATATACCGTGTAAACAGAACGAGCAAACGAAAACCCGTTTTCCGATCCCAATAAGACGGTGAGCATAATATTATAATATGTGCAAGAGCCGAGACGGCGGCGGCGCATTTGAATCTGTCGAACCCGATAGTCCGGCGCTGCAATATTACATAATGATAATATACACGCCCTGTAATAATAATAATAATAATAACGTATACCTACGTGCCAGTCGCGACGGTTTATATTGGTGGTAAATCAATTTTTGAATAAAAATAATAAATAAATATGCCATTTTTTCAAACGTAAAACTAACGGTTGTTTTTCTCACTTCGCTGTGAAAAATTCGATGTTCTCGTCACGCCAACGTGTTGTTTTTTCAGAAACGAGTTCATGTGCACCGTAGGGAGAAAAACTACGAATGAACTACATGAACTAGATTTTGAAAAAAAACAATTTGGAGTGACGAGAACATAGAATTTTCCAGAATGACCTATATAAATGTATACAATTCCATCTTTTACAATATTTTTGCTAGAAATCGAAAACTCAACTTTCTTCAATTTTGTCGTTTTTCACAATTTTTTTGACGACTACGATGACCATGTTGTTGATTATAATAATTTTATTATTGTTCATAATATTGGGCTATTGAAATTGGTTTTCGATGTTAAACAATACCTATACCTATAATAATGATTGCCCCGCACTAATATAACTACGTTTATTTTCCTGGACAATCGAAATTATCTGATGATTAATAATCACAACGTGTCGATTTTTCAGATCCTACACGAATGCATTTCTTTTTTGTAATCACAACCTCAGAAACACGACCGTGTAGGCACCTACCGACCGGGTGTGAGCATATAATATAAAACCCGACAACCGATACGTTTGTGCGTATAGCTGGTACCGCTGCAACTACATAGTATAATAACGACGACCGAGATAATAATAAATGGTACTTATGTATAGCACAATAATGCTTATGTATATTATTATTATAATATTATATTATATGGAAGAGCGGCGGCGGCGATGTTTCGATTGAGATGTCGTCGCGGGGCGAAATGAATGAGCGTCGAGATCTACGACCACGATCACAGCCGCCGCCGCCGCCGCTGTATGTAAATAAGTCGTAATCGCGACCATATACGTATTATAAGCTGCTCGTGGGCAAGCATTGGCGAATATAATATATCGGCAGAGAAAATAAATACGCGAAAAAAAAAAAATTCTAAACACATTTCCAACAGTGGACGGCGACGGTTACTGCGGCGCAAACCGGTCTCTTCTCCCCGGAGCCAGCATAAAGCTATGTGATATTATTATTATTATTACTATTAAAATGGTAAAATATAATAATTTCGTACGATGCTGTATTATATACGTATATAATAAGTGGTATGTTACATTATTATTATTATTTACTATTGTCCGTATAATCTTTCCGCGGTCGTAAAATATAATAATATGATAATGTCTCTTTCCGCGCCACTCGCCGTCTCAGCGGGCCGTGCAGCGCGGGCGCCCCGTCGGGCACACGGCTCCGGTCTGTCGTCGTCGTCGTCGTACGATCGTCGCTCGTCTCATTTGTCATCGGCACCACTTGCGAGTTGCCGACGACGTCGTCGTTAGAGCGCGTGCGCGAGTTCTACGCTTATGTTATTATTACAATATAAATTATATGATAATATGTTAAATGTATACTTAATAATAATAAAAATAATTAATAATTATTATTTTTATCGTTTGATTACAATAACAATACTGTTATGGTCGCTGGTACACTCCGCGAAGCTAATAACATATTATATTATAAATTACAATATACGCGTGTTGTGCGCGAAGACTGCAAAATAAATAAATAATAATAAACGACATTATCGTGTACACGCAGCTTTGTGTCTCCTATAAACATAATATAATTATAATCGTAATATGTATATCGTACACGTGTATAGTGCGCACATACGGAGCATAAATAGGCATTATTAATGCTATTTTATGCGCCCGTACAATGCGCGTAGGTATAATGTGTATGTGTATTATATACCTAAGTATATCGATACGTTTCGACCTAACCTTCGTAGTGCGGTTTATCGCGATTTTCCGACCTGTATGTACCTCGAGCGTATATATTACTATAATGCATAATATAGACGTCTGTATCTAGACACGAAGTAGGTATAATAATAATAATAATAATAATAATATGTCCTTTGCTCGTGCCGACGCCATTTCTGTACCAACAATAAAAACATCATAATAATATTATATTATCACGCGAGTTGATTGTTTCCGAAAAAGGTATCGCTATAAACGTGTGATTCTGATCTCACGTAATTTACAAACAATTTTTTACTCTGAACACGATGATAAGTAGTATAATATGCTCGAATAGACCCTGCATCATGTACCTACAATATGTACTCGAACTTCCCTCAATTCTCATCATAGAGAAAATACCTATTATGATTCATCAAATTCATATTACAATACCTAACCTATAATAATTTGGAAAACAATCTCGTTCGGAGCGGTCTTCTTTGAACGCAATTATTAGAAATTTATGAGGTTTAAAAATATTTCACCCAGGACAAAGCAACGATTAAAAATCAAAAACAAGATTAACAAAAAACAGAGAAGATATACTGGTAAAGCTCACACTATTAAATCGTTAGACCTATCTGTAATATAATATTAAGAATATATTTAATTATAATATTAGGTATATCATTGGCTGGAAGAGTGAGAGAGCATTAATCAGAAAAAGGTGTGGAAAAAATTATCTCTATTTGAGTTCCATGTTTGAAAAGATAAGGACTATTGAGTAGCAAATGTTGAAATTGTATAATTATAATATATTATATATAATGGGTGATGTTGATTTTAAAATTTAAGTCGTTACTTATTAGTTTCTATACTAGCTGACCATGTTTTATAAACATTGTTTGGGTAGGTATAATATAAGTTGAAGATTGAATATTACACCTGTTTTATAAAGTTTTGTAAAATTGTCTTTTAGAACTATATCTTTAGTGTACATACATTTTATTAACTCAAAAACCAATCATTCGAATTTAGATTTAGATACATAAAATATTTTGGGTACATTTTACGTGTATCGATTACACCCTGGACGCAACAATAATGCGTCATCATCGGGCTTACAGCTGAAAATAATATTGTTCTAACGCTTGTGTTAAACGAACCTACCTAACCGAACCGTGTGTGTTAAACGATAATTAAGTATAATATAGTTAAACTGTTTGTTTTTAACAATGTCTCGCAGTTTCTCATTTCTATTCTCTTATTATGACGTTCGCTAAGCCGAGTTGGTCACACTCTTGCTGATTGCTCATTAGCCCGTGATCCAGATATTTAGTCTCTGATAAATCGTGGTTATAAAATGGTTTACATTGGCCGATAATCCACTTTGTCTTCGACATAATATAACACGCAACTATTATTATATAATATGGAATCTCTTAGCAGGATCACGCGGTTATAATGTTCACGATCTGATACAGAGAACATTATTATTATTATTATTATTATTATGTATAAGGAATGGACACTCGTGTGTAGTAGCTTATGTAATGGAAATTACTTTTTTTTTTAATTGTCGATATAATGTGTAGATAAATATTATATTAAACCACATAATATTATAAGCTTTACGTCGAAGAAACTTAATACTATTATATACATACATAAGGAACGTAAACTGCGACGGACAGGTTTTTCGGTAGGTACGATTCTAATTAAAGTAATTAATGTTGACTAATCCCCCCCCCACCCACCTACTTTAGCGTACCCAAACGGCGCCGATCGTCGGACATTTAGATCGTGTTCCCACAACTCGCGACCGGCCGGTGTGGTCCGATTTGTTGATTGAAATCGATTTATGCTGCTATAAATAGTCTTCCGCTTGTCCGTCCGTTTCATTATTATTATTATTATTATTTTTTTTTACTATTAAAACGCATAACAATAATAATAATAATTACTGTCGGTCGAAGAGAAAAAAGTTTTGTTGACATCGGACTTTTAATTTATTAGATGTTTACAATGTTGTAAGGCCTATTCCACGCTTTCATAATTTTTAACTGTTATATATATATATAAAAAAAAAATGTAAACAAATAAGTACTATCTGGAGAAAAAAATAACACAGGTGTTTTTTAATCTTCCGGTATCATTCTAGTAAAATACAAAGATCGTTATAGAATTAAATTACATAAACGAATAGACCATAATAATAATATAATAGCGGATCGTTTTTTTTTTTATCCGACGGTCGTTTAATAGTATAGGTATGAAAATGACAAAATATATTATTATGATGTTAACGAAATGCAAATGGGATTACACAGTAGGGTACGTGTAATACGTACTTAACACGCCTCATAAATATATACAGACGACGGAAGAAGAAAAAAAAGAAACGACGGCGTAGAATGATAAACATTTCAATGCAACATTATTGTTTCGAATATTTCGAGCGGTTTGGCGGCAATAAACTGTGATGTTGTCGATGCGAACAACGGTTGATGATTATAATATAAACCTACGAAGGAATAATGTTCCTTATCGCTTACGATGATTTAGTGATTTTAATTAAACCTATCTTCGAGTGATACCCGTTGCGCTTGCCTTTGAACATTTTAAAAAGTAAGTCAATACTCATAATATCCAATATCCAATATAGAACCAGAACCAATATCCAACATAACAAAACACACAACATTATGTCCTAAATATGTCCTAGATCATGTTCTTATTCAACACTTATTAGTTTTTATAATATGTAGCCAACAATAGGAATCATTTGCCCATAGTTGATCGTCGAAGCAGCTCAAAAGTTCAACTTTCCTGTGGTTGCGTATAATTTATTTAAATTTAAATTAAAAACGTCATGGAATCATATTATTAATTATGTATATCCACCGTGGTTATAAAATTGTGTTTGCTCTTCTCAAATTTAGAACACTTGACAGTTTACTGAAGTACAATATGTGCTGAATGGCACCAGCCCACATTTTGTGTACTGCACTCGCCTACGTGGAGAGGTAAACGTACCTACACGAGTTGCATTTATCACTACTCAAAACAACTATATTAATTATACTTTAGAGGTGTAATATGTTATAACTTTATGAAAAAATATCGTTTCGTAATAAACCATTGTATATAGTTGTATGACTAGTATGCGCATATCGTCTACAAATATTATATTATTATGCTTGATAAATTTGATTAACCATGTTCCGTATTTGGACTGAAAACCAGTTTCGTTTAATCAATGACAGTCATTACAAGAAACCTAAGACTATGAAATGAAAATATGAATTCGGTAAAATAAAAGTATATAGGTGTACCCACGACTTATTGTACATCTGCGAATTGGATTTAACATGTTTATAAAAAGGATATATTTTGAAATATTGTCACCCCAAATCTATGAACCTTATACAGTTGAAAATAATTCGTCTTCAAAAAGTGAATATTTCACGTCATGGATAATATGATTAAAAAAAATAGGAAAAAGATTATATTATTGAATGAAACGTTTATGTTTGGTTTTATTCGAATAAAATAGGTATACTTTCCCAGGCGTTTGTTTTTATACTGATGGTAACAATCTTATAATATTAACTGTGTACTTGTACCTGATGTGTATTTTTAATATTTGTTATCATTATTAAATTGCAATATTGTTTTGCTGGAATACAGAAATATATTAAAAATACGGATTTCATAGTAAAAGAAGTGTGCAAAAAAACGTACCTACCTGAGAACAATATTATTGTTAACGCTAGAATGCAGGAATTAAATCCGTGGAAAAGTACACACGCGATCATATTTTATAACAATTTGTAATTTGTTTTTAACGAAATAGATGCGAGTTAAATGTACTTGCGTCCACACACAAAGTATATACGTAGGTTATCACGTTTTAAAGTGCATGGTAAATAATATATTATAATATCTTGCAACGATGAATTATAATATATATTGTATAATGCTTATATATAGTTACGACTACCTACCGCAATATACATTATATACCTGAATTATGTTTACGTAGGTTTTTTTTTACGCAGATAAAATATGTACCGATTACTTCTACCCGATGAAATTAAAGTACGATACATTATAATAAGATGTGCTGGTACCTACTGTATAGGATCGAGTTCGTTAGTAATTATAATAATATTAAACACGTATGTAATATAATAATATATACACTAATAATTGTCATGATCACCAGAAAATAACGACTTGGGAAAAATACAAACAAAATGTCATCGCTTCGTATTGTAATGTTGGGAACCGAAAAACGTTTAAAAATTAAAAATAATGTTCTCAAAATTCCTATTATTTCCTGTGTATAATATACGACACTGCCCAGATGTATATGCACTATAAAAGAATCGCCCTGTACGCTTACTTAATATCATTATTATCTGGTACACGCACACACACACACACACTGGTTTTTGTTTTTTTTTCATCGGACTTCTCTTCGGTAATAGCAATAATAATATTATCGTAGGCTCTTGGGCTGCAGAGCACCCCGTTCAATTAGCACTGCACCCGTTCCATAAATATTGATGAGGTTAATTATTTAGTGACGTTCACGGATTGGCCTCTCTCCCTCTCCTTCCATCTCTCTCTCTCTCTCTCTCTCTCTCGTCTGTAGTCGTACACTGCACGCACGCCACTGATGTACATTATATACGCTCGAATGCAGGTGAATGGATGATGAGGAGACCACCGTCTCTATGTGTTCCGTAAAACGGAATACCTCTGTATAAAAATAATAATATATAAATACAACAGTGTTGTGCGTGCAGTGTCCATTCCGTATAGATTGGTCTTCATTAGTGAACATAATATAAACCTATCGCCGTGGTAATATAATAATAATAATAATAATAATAATATGAGAATATATTATTATAATGTAAAACCACTCGGTAAACCGACGACGACGTGACACGACGCTAATGCTGCAGCAGCAGCTCGTTTAGTGTGTGTGTGTGTGTGTGTGTGTGTGTGTGTGTGTGTGTGTGTGTGTGCGTGTGCGCGTGTGTGTTACATTCGTGATAATATTATTATAATGCTCATAATATGTATAGATGTGTATAGTATAATATTATGATACTGTTGTGTACCTACCCATGCGGCCCACGTAATATTATGACGTGGTTGATGTCCGTTATCGACACGAATTACGACCGAAAAGTTTTCACAATATTATATTACTATATTATTATTATTATTATTATTATTATTATAGGACGCAGGTTAGTTGCTGATAGAACGGTCGTCGTCGTCGTAAACACGACATCGCGCTGTATACGAGGCGGTTCTCGGAGATCATCAGCACGACGTTTGCGACGGAAAACATATTATTATTATTATTATTCCGACGTGTATGCCCGCTTGTCCTGTATTATATTATACACAATGTGTATAATATTAAATGTTAGGTATCTATTAAAAACGTCACCGGCCATATTGCAGTGAGTACCGCGTACGCCGTTAAACGTGTATTAATAGCCATTCACTTTTGACTAATTTATTCGTGAGCACAGTCTAGACACGACTGTATTAGTTTCACTAGGAAACGTCCCGCGATGGCACACGGTGACCACGGGGATTCTTGTGATGCTGCGATGTATAGGTATATAATATTACTATTGTCATCATCATAATCATCATTATTATTATTATTAAGTTGGGATTTTGAGTTTTTTCGCCCATATGCGTAACACCCCTAGTAACACATAAATGTTCATAATATATATAATAAGAATCTATTCGATTTTGTTATGTGTTTCATTTTTTGAATTAAAATGTTATTAAAAATCATGAAAACAGTGATGAAGTGAACAGAATTGTGTTTGAAAATGTTTATGAAAAGTAATATATATATAGTGTATCTACGTTTCACGTTGCACCAATATCAGCTACAGTTTTTATGATAACAATACCAAAAAAAAATTTATTTTCAATACTTGTGTATCTATATTATTATACTTGAAATATTAAAAACACGGACAGAAAAAAAGGTGATTAGTATTTAGTACTAATAATGTGCAGCACTAAAATGGAGCGTAATATATAATTGTTCAATGTTATAAGAAGTTATAAGAAGTACGACAGTGAGACAATTCGTAATTATCTCATTTGGTATACAAAAGGTGTTTAATTATATTTTTCTTTAAAAATTCTGTTTTTTGAAATTTTTACGTGTATAGGTTCAGCATATACATGCATATTTTATAATTAAAATTTTTTTTCATACCATTTAAGAAGTGCCAATACAAACTTTTATTTTTCATTACTAAATACTTTCATACTGTAAATGATTTATTCTTTAATAATTTTAATGAATTGAAATCTAAATTAGAATGAGTAGTTTCCGAGTTATTGACTAGTTATTAACGCATAAAATAATTATAAAACGCAGACATACGTTTTAGTTTAATATTTATTTAGATAATTGTTTTCAAATTATGAGATGATAATATATTATTATACTCCCTACTAGCTATTATATGTTCAAATTACTATAGACTCCATATATTGTAAACCTAATATCCCGGGCTATAACTTTTATTAGTAGGTATTAAAGTATAAAGTAAAATAACTCAGAAACTACTCTATGGCATTTTGATTTTAATTAACATTTTCAAATAAACTATGTATACTTGAAAATTAACTGCGAAAAAAGGCGATTTCTTTTTGATAAAAATGTTTGCATCGCCATAGGAAGTGTGATTTGATTAGAATAAAAAAAATAAAATATTATTTGAAAATATAGACATTAAATGTAGGTAATGTTCCTAATTAACATTTTCAACAACAAAATATTGGAATTAAAAATATTAAAAATATGGTGCTCACACACTTGTACAAGTATTGAAGTATTATATTTTATAGGTCATATTGTTATTATTTATAGATACCTGCGTAGTATATGAGCTCACCTGTAAAATGTGGAAGCGATTGTGTGTTTGACGAATACATAAAATAATAGATTAATATACCTATACGGTCATTTTGGTATCGGCGATTACCTATCGGGTACGCATATTTTAAATGTTGTACACGTTCGCACGATGTCCCTTGTTTTTACATTCAAATGCTGTAAGCTCATACAAACGTTGTGTGATATTATTTGCTGCTCTTCTTTCTCGAATACAAATATTTTGAAATCTGATAGAATTTTTCCTTATTGTATATATATATAATATGATCATGCACAGTATTGTAATGCGTGAGTCCGCGGTAAATGAAATACTGTGAACCGATACGGTTCGATGACAGTCGTTGTCGTGTGCCGATATTGCCGTTTAAATTCTTCCGCGATATCTGAACTACTTATACCTATTGTCATGCCATAAATCACACTCGTTCGAGGAGAAGAAAATAAAAAACCACAACCTCGCATGTATTACATTGTATGCGATTTTATAAAAATAAATCATTGTTTTAAAATCGAAATGATATAATGTAATATAATTTTTTGTGTGTAATAATATACATTATAATTTATAGGTATTTTTATATTAAATTAAGTTTGGATGGATTTCAAATTATTAGTGACACCAACACTTATTATTTTTTTATTGATTAAACATGAATAATTATTACAGTCTATACATAATTCAAGTAAAATAGTCAATGAGACAAGTCATTTTGATTACATAGATAAATTACTAGAATAAATGAGTTAAGGAAGGCACTTGGTTTAATGCCCCCGACGGATTGTGATACCAATACTCAACGATTTAGATTTTATCTAAAAAATCCGAAAAACAAAAATTATTTTAACAGTTTAATACAAAGTAAAATTTAACCATTACGATGAACTAACATTTTAAAACTTATTTTTAATGGTGTGATTTATATACGTTTACCCAAGAGCTATTTCCCTAAATATTTTAGTCACTTAAATACTGCACTATTTTCATAACAATTACCTTATCATAATTATGCTTTTAAAGTTATTTTGTTTTTTTAATTCAAAAATATTAAAAGAAAATGAAATAAATAGTGTTATTATAATAATCTTTTTACTATGTTAAATAATATGACATTGTTGGAAACACGGTAGCTTATAATATGTTGGGATATAGCAAATTGTAAGGTTCCAGCAACATTAGATTTCAATAATTACTAAATGTTATTAAAATAAACTTGTTTGTTTTGTTGAGTCAACATTATTATCTGTTAACATAACTCATAAGTCGGAAAACATAGTCTCTAGACACCAGTGTAGCTAAATTGCCTATACACACAGCCGTGTAAGCTTAATCTTGTTAGTATCTACTTGAAGTTGAAGTCCAAACATAGGTACCACAATAGTCATGGGTGTCATAAATCATAATTATTACGAAACACCATTTGTGTTGAGAGGGAGTTATTAAAATATATCTTAATTAGATAAAAATTATATTGTTAAAAATGTGTATGGATGTTGATAAATGAAATAATATATATTTTAATTAATACAAAAACAAATATAATTCTTATTATCGGCGTGAAACTACACACCTCGGTACAAATATTATTTATTATTAATTAAAAAAATTAAAACATCAATTATCCTGCTTCCTTATAACAACAAAAACAAGTTAAACATTTCAAGTCCATAACACTCTAACACTGCAGCAATCTATTAAATAACAATATTCATAGACTATACATATAACTCATAACATAGGTACCTATTGTAAAGGTGTTGTTCATTAATGTCATAGTAAATGGTAATCTTTAATTAAATTTTTTTTTTTACTTATATCTAAGAAAGTAAGAACTCACAAGCTTATGTGAAAAAATTCGAAACATAAAACTAGAAACATAACAAATGTAGAATATCAAAAAAAAAAAAATGCATTGTCAGAATCTGAAATTAATTGAAAACAAAGAGTTTAATAGCACCTAATAATAATATTGAAAAATATTTACTGGAAATGATCAACTCTGTGTACCTTTTTACCGGTTTAATCAAACAAAACGAGGGAATACATTTTTCTCTACTTTGAATAATCATTTAAGCTCCGAGTGGTAATTTGTAAGAAATTGATCGACTGTAAAAACGTTTAATCAATTAAACACATTTTGTAAACGATAATCAATTATATATTATTATTTATTATTGTATATATTTTAGTATATATATAACTTCCATATAGTATATGCTACAAATACGGTATTGATAAATTGTTTTTCAATAAATATTTTTTAGTTCGTACTTAACAATCTGTCGTTATTATTTTGAATATAAAAATTATATAATATGATATATATTAGAAATAATGGTATATTATAATATATCATAATATAATTGTATTTCAAATTATTTCGATATTATATTAATATTAAGAGTATACATTTTCCACAAAAAGTAATTAGTAATTGCTAGGCAATTAATTAATCACCGGTCTCGGTTAACCGTGAACTGTTGATATCATATGAATGTTTCTAATTCAAACATTAAACCAAACGATATACTTACGAACTAATTTATACTAAACTAATTTCATTTAATATTGACATTTTCACAAACATGACATATTATTACGAGATGGCCTGCGAGTATAATACATATGTTTTAAAAAAAGTTCTATTACTCAATTTGAATCATTTGGAATTCGAAATGTACTCAAAGTGCATCGTAATCGGTATCCGCCCACACGATGCTTATGCCCACGAACAACATAATATAATCGGCATACTACTTTATAGGCATACTCGTAGTATACATGAAAAAAAAAAAAAATCACAAACACACTCACAAAAAACACAATCGACGCATGTTTGTCGTCGTCGTCATTATTGGCTACACCGCAGCGACTTAAACACACACACACACACACACACACACACACACACACACACACACTCTTAGATACCATAATATTGTGTGCGTAACATTTGTGCACACAATATAGTAGTTGTTCGCTGTACAACGTCATAGGTTTCCGCCATGCGAGATCCGCCGACAATGCGAACGGTAATAAAAAATAACGTTCTCGCTACCACAGCTACTACGTATTATTATTACCGTAGGTATTTGTATCTGCCCAGCTATATATAGTATAGTCGAGTGCCGCTCGTTTACGCCGAGTGTTTGTTGTATGTTATTATTATTAATACTTTGCGTGCTGAACGCGGTGACTATATTACTGCGGGCGGGCAGCAGGTACACGGCGATATTATTAAATTATTATTATTGTTCCACGCGCAGCCGTTCAGCCGACAAGTTTTCTCGGGCCAATTATCTCGCGGCTCTTATAATAATCATAATTCAAAATGACATCGTATGTATACAGTGTATATATAGGTTCTGACGCGTGTGACGACCGCCGAAGCAGTCATCTCCGTTTAAGGGCAGCCACTCAACAGGTAGTCTTACGCGTATTATTGTGGGTACCATGATAATAATATTATGTTATTAATTATGTTCACAGCTGATCTAATATGAGTCGCGTGTGCAGGTCCGCCACAACAGTGCTACTACACACACATCGTACCTAACCTAACCTTGAGCCATCCGATCCCTTTCATTTGCCAACATCGAAAAGTCCTTCTGGAAATAAGTTCGATAACCTAATGATTACCTAATTAAGCGAATTTTGTATTTTAACTAGTATAAAAGCTTTGTTTTTCGATAAATAGTAATTGAATATATTCTTGTTTTCCATAAATCATATTCTTCTTGATTTTTACAGTTCACTTTACTAATGTACGGCGATATATGTATGCAATTATGTTGTCCGGCAAAAAGCCAAATCAATTAAACTTATAACTTGTCGTAATGATTTCATTTCGATTGGCGAAATAATTGTTTTAATACCTATATCACTATATTATGTAGGTATATCAGT
The DNA here is from genome assembly GCF_001856785.1 of Myzus persicae. NCBI lineage: Eukaryota > Metazoa > Arthropoda > Insecta > Hemiptera > Aphididae > Myzus > Myzus persicae. The sequence continues at coordinate 116,647 of NW_019103918.1, forward strand.
ATTAAAAAGTATGACCATAAAAGGTCAAACACGATTACAATAAATATAATATAATATGTTGTAAGACTTGGAAAATAATCGGGCACAATGTCAAACGTAGGTAAATAGTAATATTTAATCGTAAATATCTCGCGTAGGTACAAATAAATCGATTGATTGAACATCAAATAATATAGCATGCGGTTACGTATACTGTTGTTGAAATTAAATTAACAAAGAAAGAAAACAAGTCTAATTTCGTGAGATATGTTATCGTTACGAACTATACATAATAAGTACATAATTATTGTGTACTTTGATCATATCAATTATTATATCAACCGTATCACATATTACGTGTTGATGACTATACAGTATACAATGTATACACCAACGTAGCTGTAGGTATGTAGTTTAAATCATATAGTCTTATACAGATACGCTTATTAGAATAAAAACCATATCTATTAATAATATTTACGTTTGAAGAAATAAACATAATAAATTGTTTATAATGAAAACTTGTGTAATAGGTATGTAAATTAGTATAGTATTGGTACCCATTATATTATAATAAGCGTATACAAATAAAGATGAGACACCTGTAGAGTGTAGATAATAATAAATTGTCTAATTATTAGATGTGGTAAATGTAATTTGGTATTTATTGTCACGTGTGGGTAAATTTAAACTCTAGATTACCAAGGTAAACAATTTTGGAAATTATAAAAGCCTACGATAAATAATGATGATTATATGAAATACATTTTTCTTTAGGTTAGGTTATTAAATAAATGTCTAAACCCTAAATTTGTGTGTTTTAAATTACTGTCAAAAATATAGAAACAAATTTGTAGTTAAATAGACTTCTTAAGCGTTAAAAATTATTTATTGGTAGAAATACGTTTGAACATATGCACAAGAATCGTATACAGAATACAAAAAAATATTTAGTGGTTTTTATAAAAAAAAAAAAATACTATTAACTCATACAGAAAATAATTTAGTTATTTAAAATGTAACAGTTCGAATCAGGGTCAAAAAATGTTTATTGCTATCGTAGACGTGGTACATACACAATGTAGTTATAGTTCTTGTGTGCATGTATATTAAGCTGACGTAATACCACTTTGTATAATATATTGCAATATACACTTAGTACACCGATAATAATTGATAATTTTGTTTAAAAAACTATCAAATATTAAAAAAAAAATCATACTCAAGAACCTATTAATTGCAATCATAAATATAGATTACCAATATATATTTATTTTGTAATGTGCCAATCGACCTGCAGTGCCTAGCTATCCTATCTATATTTCGTAAAATATGTTTTATTACTTATATGTTATTGCATTTGGATTTCATGCTGAAATCATGATTAGCATATCTATGTAATGAAAGGTTTTATCGCTTTGTGACTTGTGTAATCTTAAATTCGTTACTGTGTTGTTCGTTATGCGATCGATTCATGATACATAATTTATGTTTGTGACATATTAGCAAACACCATTCGGACTAATCCCGAGTTGTGCAAACAAACACTTTTGTTTAGTACCTATTAGTTTGTTGTTCCTTCACATAAATGTGTAAGAAGCGACGAATTATTGGTTGACAATAATACACTACCTCAAGTAGGTGATTTAGAAAATACTTTTAGTCGAAAATAATTACGTGTTTGTATAAAAGCATCAAAGACTGCGCAGTCCATGGCAAGTCACAACAATAGATAATATAAGGTTCGAAACCAAATATACTGCGCATTCGTGTATAAGAATCACTTGGAAATAAACAGACCTGTTTACAGCTCTGCCGGTCAAAAAACTACGGTTCTAATCACCGATGATTAAAGTTTATAAAGGTTAGGTACACCTATTATTGATAGTAATACATTGTAAAACATTTCGAATTTAAAATATAGTTAATACATTCAAGAAGTTAATTGGATTTTTCGATAAAATAAAGATAAGATGATGCACATACAGTGGAGTAAGGCAGAAATACCAGAACCCCCGAAAAGAACAACTAAATATATTGCAATTTCGATATTATATTATAATACAATGTAGATGATGTTTATACAAAGACTTTAAGTATAACTACAATAAATAAATAACAATTTTCTAATATCAATGTCCATACAATTATAATTAAAAAAATTGTTGGGTTCCCTCCCCAGAATATATTTACAGGCAATGCTTATTATTGACTTTAAAATAAATATAACTTGAAATTTGTATGAAATATTAAAAAATAGTCGGGGAAATTAATCATACTCCATGATTAAAAATTCTGTTTGTATTCTTTTAAATTGCATTGTCGAATAATTCATTTGATTTGATTTAATTTTGTATCTATAAAATATGTTGAAAACTGTTATTTTGTATTATATTAACTATATTGCAGGTATTGCCAAACGAAAATGTAAATTTATTGAAACTTAAGTATTTTAAATTATAGCTAAGGCATGATTATAGATTAATCATAGAGTTTTTTTGCTCGACACTAAGTAGTACATACAGTGGTGCAAATGTACAGTACTAATTTCCCACAGATTTTTACTAATTAAAACTTTAAAATTATCAACATAATGATGTAAGGAGGAGTGACATATCTCTTAGAAAGCCCACTCGTAATTATTATATGACCTATAGTTATCCGTACTACTGCATCACATATAAATTATATAAAACCAAAATGTACCTATAGCCCGAAAATGTAAACATAGTTTACACGACCTATTATCACTGGCATATTTTGAATAGATTACTATTATAGTTTACCTGCATCAATACGATGTTTATATACTGAGAGGTCATCTTGTTTTGATTTATTGTGAAATTCATATGTTAACCAACCGTGCACATCAAACAATCAAAGCCATTTTTTCAAAAGTGGTTCTTACTTCTTAAAAGTTAAAAGTAAGTTTTACATAATACATCTTATTTCAAAAGGTTCCCAAATGTATCATAGGCGAGTAAGATTAATTTTCAAATAATGTGACCCTTAAGCACAGCTCATTGCCCATTAACTATTTTAGATGTTATCTAAGGTATACTATAATAGTATAATCATATTATTCATATTTATTGAACAACAATAAGAAGAAATAAATTAATAACGATAGGCACATAGGTTCATAATAATATACACTGAGTATACAACGCAAATAACATACACGAAATATACTTACTGTTTTATATGTTAAAATGTTAATTATTAATATTTATTTATTTTATTTTATTTGAATTCATACAGCAATCATAATGTATTGCATATGTTGATATTTTATTCGTTGAGTAATTAAATTAACATATGTAGCAATAAATCGAATGATCTAAAAAATAGACGTGCAAACGCAACAAGATTCGATCCCCAAAGTCTAAACAAAGAATTATGACGTGTATACATCGAGTTGGACGTTCGACGATGATGACGTGTTCGATGTGCGTCTTGAACTGACAAGAAAAAAAACCTAAATCTCCGATACATCGTGTAACGGAGCTGGAGAGATTTTTAATTGCTATCCGCTGTGTGTGTGTGTGTGTGTGTGTGTGTGTGTGTGTGTGTGTGTGTGTGTGTGTGTGTGTGTGTAATAAAATGATGAAAATAGAGCAATATTAAATATT
>NW_019103918.1:120321-224627 GCF_001856785.1 Myzus persicae
TACCTGTATCGGCGCCGTATCGTAAGACTGGACCGCGGGCGTGGCGAGCATTCAATTATCGGCTATGTCGTCCGTCTACTCCCGCACCGGGTAATTATAAACTTATTAATCTCTGTAAATAATAATAATAATAATAATAATAATAACGATATTATAAATACCGTCTCATTTATGGATAGATTACAGGACGCAGGAGTAGCCATCATCAGTCTGCAGAAGCAGCAGGAGCCGGGCAATATCAAGGCGGCGGCGGCGGCTATCGAATCCATCGTGATGTTTAAATAACCTTTCCTCGTGTATTATACAATTTAATATATTATAATAATATTGTAATATGCGTGACTCGATATCATCTAAGAATGACGGCAGTAGGTGTGTGTACAGGGTGATTCGGAATTTATGTTACAGCCATACCATCATATATATATATTCAAAAATAGTGAAAAATATATAAATATACAATACAAAAGTTTTTTTGATTTAGAAACATGATCTATCATGATAGATTATTTACAATAATTGAGGGGGTTTTGGGGGGTCAACTTTAGATATTCAAATGGGAACCTATATTTTTATGCAAACATAATGTGAAGACATTTTTTAAATACATTTTAGTGCACGAACAACATATTATTGCGAAACTCTATGCTTGAGAGCTATTGAAAAAGTATAGGTTCCCATTTGAATATCTGAAGTTAACAACCCCCACCCCCCAAACCCCCTTCAAATGTTGTAAGCAATTACAAAATTAAAAAATCATAATAGGTGGATGTTTCTAAATCAAAAAACGTTTGTATTATATATTTATATTTTTTTCACTCTTTTTGAATATATATATATAATAATTATACATATATGATGGAATGGCTGTAACATAAATGTTGAATCACCCTGTACATAATATGATAATTTATTAAATATGCACTACGCTTGTAATTAATTTCCTCGGAAGAACTGTATCCCTATTTATCTCTCTCTCTCTCTCCCACTACAACTCTGGTCGTTCCGGGTAAAAATTATTATAATATTTATACTTAGGTACTATAATAATAATACTATACACTAACGATCGTGCTGATCATACCCGTGTCATAAAATAATAATAATGTAATACTTAATTATAATTATACTGACCAGGAGATTGGTGTATATTTTACGTACTAGTTGGTATGAAAAAAATAAAATCGAAAATACCGTTGCCGAATTTATTACTGCAGTATATTATATACGTATACCTGTCGCGATGTCACATTATATGCGTATATAATATATATCCGTCGTATATATTATCTATGTATTATATATATATATATATATACACGCGGGTGTCACATCCCCGGGTTAGTCGGTAGCGGTAAAGTCGTCCCAGCGGTGGCGGCGACGGCGGCGGCGGACGCGGAGGTCCTCTTTATTTTATTTTTTTATTGTAAATTTATTATAACGTATTCTTTTTGTTCGCCGGATCAAAACGGCATTATTCGGTCCGGCTACAAATCATATACGTCCCAAATCTCTCGGATTTTCGTGTAAAAAAGCTAAAAAAACACACACACACACACACACACACACACACACACACACACACAAACAGACAAACAAAAAATACGAGCGAAAAAATCCCGTGCGGACGTGTGTACCGCGTAGTATTACGTATTCACCCCGTGCTAGTTTTTATACATTATACAGACGTCATAATATATATTTGTGTTATCCTGAGCCCGTGAATTCGTTATAACAGTAAGTACCTCTATACCTACCTACTACGTTTGGAATATCAAAATAAAGCTTTAAATCATTGGCCACGCATCGGTCTATATATTATACGCATCTTGTCCATCGCTAGCGGGTTTGGTTATTTGTGTTTTTTGTCAACGGGCAAACGACGTAAATGCAATATTTTATAACGCTATAATCATATATGGTTGTAATTGTTAGTAAAAACTATAATGTTTGTCATCACGTTTTGAGTGTTGAAGGATAATACGATGTAATATAATACATCTTAACCCGGCAAGGGAGAATAAAATCAAAAAAAAAAATGTACAAAAAAAATGTACAAAAAAAACTGCGGTATACTGTCTAATATATTGTAATTTATACCACTTTAGGTAATAATAGTTATAACTAATAACTGATAAAATATGAATGATAATAGATCCTATTTATTTTTTTTGTCTTCTGATAGGAAGTATGCAGGTTGGAAAATGAATAATAATAACTATAAAAGGTATAGTATTTTATATTCACTATTATTTCTATTCAAACCTACTATAAATTATTACTTTTAGTAGTATTTTATACTACTCAGCGTATATATTTTTTAAATTATCTATATATTTCACTGATTTGAGATTGGTTTTTAAAACATTTTAAACTCTAATAGTGAAGGAATGTGTGACATAGTAATGTTACGTCTAGACGTACGATAATGATAATTATCATAAGTAAATGATACAGCGCGACTACAAGCGTTGTCTGCTATTATAGTTAACTATTAAACAGTGATTGGGAAATAATATTTTATTTTGTCTAGAGCAACGAGTGAACGTTTAGCTTATAAAATAGGTTATTAAGGTTTTCGTTTTAAAATAATACATTTAGTACTTGGTTGTAAATTAATATCAACACTGATCGTAGAAAATAATTTTTTAAGATTCAGATACCTACCTAACAAGAGATTTGTAATTATAAATCATAAAATGTGAATATATTTTCTATACGCATTTTGCGCGTTGTTCTTTTTTTATAATTTGATTCTACAATCGCCTTTTTAGGTACACGTCAATTTTTGAACCTATAGGACCTAACCTAGCCTGTAGTATACACATAGGTACTCTCGGATATGGGATTAAGTTGTAATTTAATATTCATTTCACAACGAGAATCCATTGTTTCAAAAGACAAAAAAAAAACCATTATTTTTAAATTGCTACAATTGAAAATTCATATACATAAATACATATAGAGGTATTATCTACCTAGGTATATCGATATTGATTATCAATCCAATGACCATACGTACATTTCCCCACCCCTACCCGTTTGACTTTTTCAACTTTTTCCAGCGCCAATATTTAGTGTTCAATTCCTGCCAATTCCTGCCGTTGACCCCGGAATTCCTGCTCAAAAGCCGCCCCCGCAAAAGCCAAAAAACTGTGGGTGGGGCTGGGGAAACAAGGCAGATGTATATGAATTATGAATAGAATAGTTTTTAAACGAATGATTTGATATAAAACTCATTTAATGAGTACCTACTCTCCAGTGTTATAGAAAGCTTTTCAACTGTATCCGACTATCAATCCACTAAGCGCAAATCGTCGTAGGTACAGTGTACAGTGTACACGCATACCCGACATACATTCATGAGATAATTCTTCGCTGGATGAGACCTTTTATCCGGCAACACGCATCGATTGCACCGATAAAATAATTTAAAGTAAATTAAATGTATTTGTGCTCTTCGAGGCGGTGCACAGAAGCTATACCTCTTTCCGCAGACTGCAGCAGCTCTTATATGCGTATCGGAGAACGACACACGCTTCACAAATCGGTAAATTGTAGCTGTACTGCAATGCGATAACTATATTATGTGCGTATTATGTGGAAGCATAAAAAGTGATTTTTCGAAAAGTCATTACACACAGTCGGACCTAAAATCTGATCGCGCTTTTAATTGTCAGGTCGCGCGGCGCACAATGTCGTTATACGAACGTATCGCGCGCTTAATCTCGTCGTGTATATATACATATAATATATATACTATGTAGGTAGTTTTATAATAATATGTATATGTACAATGCCATATATATATATATATATATATATATATATATATATATATGTGTGTGTGTGTGTGTGTGTGTGTGTGTGTAAAGGACACGCGCTCGCTGCAGACGCGCACAAAATCGTATAAAATATATGCAGCCGGGGCGATTATCGTCGTTATATAAATATCATAATATCGCACACGCCGCTTACACGCGTTATTATTACTATTATTATTATTATTATTATTATACGTACGTACGTGCAATAAAGTGTACACGGACTGTTATAAATACGCCACCGCCCCCGCGGACGAGGCTTCGCTGAGGCGCTCGACGGGCCGCAATTTATATAATATAATACAATATATGTATGTATATTGCCACGGGGACGTGTATGAATATGCGAGTGATTGATCGGGAAGCCACGTGCTCCCGGCATTGTCCCCGCCGACCGTATATTATAAGTCAGCCTCCGACGGGATTATAACACTAATACATATTATGATGATAATAATAATAATAGTAATGAACGCATATCGGTCGTATAATACCGTTTATGTACACCATATATATATATATATACATACACGACGACCGACAGATTTGTGTCGGAAATTTTGTTTTTCAGTCGACCCTGCCGCCGTCGTTGTCACCGTCACACGTGCCCCCGATCGCCGTGTTTGTTTTATTTTGTTGTGCTGTCGTATTATATTTTTTCGGAAAAAAAAATCCGTTAAACCGCCACCGCCGGCACGTGCGGACGGCGATCGATACATTTCGGAGACGCGAGTGTACCTATATCACTGCTGTTTACGACCTACGGCGGGACATGACTTATTTGAAATTTAAATACCTCCGCATGATGTATATGCTTTATCCTCGCCTGTCATTTTTCCGCGGTCACTACATATACATAGAGAACAAAACGTTTCGAATTGGAATATTGTAGTTTTTATAGTTCGAAGTGATTGAAGGGTCGCCATATAGGTGTAACTGCGCATAGGCGTGTCTACAGGGGTGGCGGCGTGGACAACTGCCTCCCCAGCAACTTATTGGAAAATTCGATCAAACGGTTGGCTTATTCTGGAAAAGATACCATGTTTAAAAATATACATCGAACTGTAAAAGAATTTGTAACTATCAAAGTTCCAAGTTGTTCGAGTGAGAGGCATTTTTTGAAGTTGAGTTTCATCAAAACCAAACTTATACGAGCGCAACTTTTCAAGGCCACTTGGAAGCATTGTTAGCTATAAGTATCGAACAGGAATCTGCCTAAAATATTAATATTGATGACATAATTGAAACTTTCAAAATACTAATAGTAACCCAACCAGTGAATAGGCGTATGAAATTGTAAAAGGTACTTTTTAATTGACTGTATTTTATTATTTGTTATTTTTTACATTTTTCAATTTAAACCATTTATTAATTATAATAATTTGATTGCATTTTTTCACACCTATTCAATTTTAATAGGTAATTACCTAATTTCAGTTTCAAATAACATTAATGGTTTGCTTTATGTACTAGCACTTATTTAACGTGACAGTTGACATAATTTATATAAGTAACAGGGATTTTTAAAAATTTTAGTTGCTTACATATTTACATAAAAAGTTACAGGTGTGGGTGTTTATATTGTAATAATATGAGAAAATAGTCACAATTATTAGGTAGGTAATATTTTATAGGTATACCGTATACGTATGGATGTAGCATGTAAAATCTAAAATTTTACAATTTGCCTCAGCAGCCATGGGGGTCTGGACACGTCTATAGGTGTAAGTCTTAATAATTGTATAAAAGTTTACATTAAAAATTAATAAACAATGTATAGGTAAGTACTTAGAACATCCGTACACACCCGCGGTCATAATATATTATTATCGGTATAATGTTATCCTCCAAAAATATCCTTCGCCGTAATAATATATTGTTCTTATATTATGCTATATATAATATATCAGCTTAAAAAATGTATTTTAATCAGAGACGCGAGCGGGAGTTTAACCATTTTTTATTTTTATTACAGTAATTATTACTCGTTTATTACTGTAAAGAAAAAAAAATCGTGTTTTCCAAGCCCCTTTTTCTCGATTTTTTTCATGTCCGGACACGTGTAATGAAATTGGTGGGCGTGTTAAATATTATATCCTTTACAACGTATACTAGTATCACGGCTTATGATATTATTAATAATTGTTATGTAAATTTATGGGCGGGTCCCAATACACATAATATAGGTTAGGTACCTATTTCTATCCCGAGATGAATTGTTATATACATATATTCATTATAATACGTTTGCGTGCATTTGATAATTTGTCGATAGTTCCATGTACGTACATACACATTAATGAGCACACACACACACACACACACACACACACACACACACACACACACATGTATATTACGAGTATGAGCGTATTAAAAGCAAATACAAGTTCACACAATGCGCGTTTGTATTATGTGTACAACACGTGATGATGGATGATGATTAAAAACAACCGCACAAATGTGTAGGGTGCAGTTTATAGGTAGGTACTATACATATAGTCATCACCTATATTGTGCGGAGTGATATTTATTTACTTATTTTTTATCGCGAACTATAGAAACTGAGGAATCGAATATGGTTTTTTAAACTTAAAAAAAAAAACAAATATACCTACTGATCGATGGCAAATGGCAATAAGAAAATATTATAAAGACTCCGCGTTGTCCGGTGCGTTCAAAAATACAAATACGATTTGAAAATTATTCTTCGTACATAAATATTTCTTCTACGATATTTTCCGTTTCAAGAGAAAAAGAATCTCCCTGTATATATATTATATATATATATACTATGTAGCAACAATAAACACAACTATATTAAATATTATTAATCGCATATGCCATATATTATATACGTATGAACTCGCGTCAGTCAAAACCGTTTAAGAACATTGAAATGTGCGTGCTTGTGAGTGTTAATAATTTATTACGATATTATGTTAATGCCACGGTGATTAAATCTTAGGTATATATATACACAATATATAAATGTATATAGTAATATGCCTCCGTGCATGCTGCACTATGCCGGAGCATATACGACTGAGAAATGTTCGAGCAGACCCGCGTATATACTCGGTGTATACATATTGCATATTAGATATGGATATATAATATACATATAACATATATATATATGTACCCCACGAGTGAAACGAGCTGATGTTATATCACGTAGGTACAAGAGTGTGTGATTACTTTCAGCTACGGTTTTGATTGGAAGCAGTTAAGGTTGACGTACGTCAAAGCTCATATAATATATTACACATACAAATGTGTACTATAACACTATTAACATTATATCACGCGAGTTGCCGATGACTACCATAGATAGCTGGTGCATTAACGACGACTCTATTACATATTATACAAACCTTATAAGGGATAAGCTGAATTCGTTGTTGTTTTTTTTAATTTTAAGAAGATAGTCTCTATGTAGTCATTTTGCAGCTCACTGCCCGTCCAACCACTATTCGAGCACGCTGGATATATTTTAACGAGTATAGAGGACGACAAGCAGCCACGAAGATTTTTAGAAGTGACTATAATATACAACGCAGCTACTCTATTTTCATCTCATTTTCATTAATTTGAACACAACACTTGATGTTTATTAGACGATGTTATCATCAAAAATGTGAAATAACGGTCTTATTTGCACATCATAGGGACGAAAGTAACAAAATAGAATATGGAAAATGGGCACCGGACACTCGAAAAACGTAACGCGGCCATCGATCAAGACATGTTTATAAATCGTATATGCTTTTAATTAAACATCAGACCAACTGGAAAAATAATTTATTTACTAAGCCAAAAATAATAATCACATTAATATGCTGTTTAATTAATAATAACCAGCTGAACATGTTGTCGACTTGTTCGGGTACTCGATTTTGGCTCGACTTTTTATAATTATAAAACAAACGGTGTAGTACACGCATTATATATTTATGCATGTATAATATAATATTATTACAGACCCGATCCGTATGCATACAAAACATCGAACGGTATCGTCTTCGTCGAGCATATTATTCTGCCAAGGGTAGGCACGAGCGGTTTTCGTTTATTGTGCGATCGCGAGCATTAATTAAAAACGCGGAAAATTCATTAACAAGTACCTCTACATAAACTCATAACGTAGGTACCATTATAATACGTTTATGTGAGGTGTAATCTCTACGATAATATTGTTTACACATACATATACCACGTCGTAGGTATTATGATACTGCAGAACAGACTCGGTCGACTCTGCAGAGTATATTAGGTATATGAATACAATTTTCATTAAGAGGATGTCAGCACACTATTTGTTTTCTCTCTCTCACTCACAAATTTAAGTTTACTCATCCTGTGCAGCTAATACTTTTGATATTACAGTTGACTCGCCTATTATCAAACTTTAAGTCAAGAGCATTACATGTGTCCTTAAACTCACTATTTTATGATATTCTAATTTGTATGTATAAGTTATGAGAGTGTAATCTATTACAACTAAACAATGCTTATAAACCAAATAAAAATTATTATAATACCTCAAAAATGCCAAAGTAGGTGAGACACATGTGATGTTCTTAGCTTAAAGTTTGATAATTGGTGAATTCATTTTATAGCATTAAAAGTAACAACACAGGTTGGTTCTGCTTACTATACATGCATTTGATATGTTGTAAACTGAGATATAATACGATTTAAAGCTAAGATTATTATCTAAGGCCACACGTAAGCTTATCAGTATAATTATTTTTGAGTAAGTTATGACCTTTTTGAAACTGAACATTTTAAAATGTTCAAAACTTACTTAAAAATAATAATATCAATAAAAGGCTACGTGAGGCCTTATATAATAGATTATTATCTTGCTTACACATTTTTTAATACCTAGGTCAATTCATTCTTATATTAAAACTTACAGCTGCACAGTATCAAGACTGGGGAGCGAAAATTTGTCTTTAGTACGTATCAAGATGAAGACAACACATTTGGGTGCGACTGCGATGTCCTCTTAGGAGGACGCTACACCCGCATGTGTTGTCTTTGTCTGTTTTTGTCTTACAAATGTACAACATGGCAAAAACTGTTTTGCTAGGGAAAGAACCACACTCACGCTGTAGTGATATAGTTTAGACTCCACATTGCTAAACAATATGATTGAGAACATTATCTATGTGAGATTTCGTTTTTATTTTTTTGATATCACCTTTACAAAAATAGTTCTTATTGTTTCAAAATCCGTAATTTTTGCGTTTTTGGAAAATTGGATAGCTTTTAGTAGTTCCGATATCGAAAAAATAAAAACGATATTTCACAGCTTAAGTACGTATACTCCTTTTCATGTGGTGAGAATTTCGTTTCTTATAATCATGACTGTAACCTCCTCGGCTCTTTCTCGCTCAAAGCAAATATCCCTATGTTTTCCATTTGTAAGACGGAGACAACGCACGTGGGCGCGACGGCGACGTCCTCTTAATGATATATTATTAATTAAGCGTTATTCTATTAATATAGGTACCCACACTGCAGCACTGTCAGTCGGGGAATATAATATTGACGGCAGACGAGATGTGTTCATCGTATTATACAATATGATAATATTCTAAGCGTAAGTAGGGAGACGTTGACGACTCTCGGAAGACTTTGGCGGCGGTGCAGTGGCGACGGCGGCTGGTATAACCATATGGGTGAGGGGACGGTACTTCGTATTATTATTATTACTAGGTAGTAGGTATAATATATAGGTATCTATGATGATGTGTTACGAAAGGGTTATAATATCGTCGTCGGGTATTGACAGCTTAATAACCGAACGATTGATGGTCGGAAAACGAGAAATAATAATTCGGTTATTAAAATGCAAATGCGTTGTCGTGTACGCTCATACGAACAACACGTTTAGGACGTGCCCGCCGACATCGGACGCTAAAATAAAAAAAAAATAATGAAAAAAATAATAAATAAACAAACCAAACGGTCCGCATGGTTTGTGTATAATACGATCGCGTTGTATAATATCGTACTTACATGTTACGGTCTGCACATACGTTTGGTACACGCGCGTGGCGGAGGACGCAAGGGCGGCGGAGATGATTGATCGAGTCCTGACGGCGGCAGCGGCAAATGTATACATATTACAATATATACGCACTACGCAGTTTTATTATTATTATTATTATTGTATCGTATTATAATATTGTAAGACTATTATTATTATTATACGCGGCATAACGTTGTAATATAATATTACACCGCGGTAACTGCAGCGCTGCACAACCCGATCCGCGGGTATGGAAGCGGCGGCGAGCAGGCGGTAATTATTATTATTATTATAGTGTACAATAAATAACAATAATAATAATAATAATAATAATATAATATATTACTACAACACATAGTGAGATTATGTATAGTAATAATATGTACGTTTGGCCGTCGGTTGTGGCGCGCGGGAAAAACAAACACGGGACGCGTGCGACGACGGCTTTTTATATTCGCTAGCGTATTACACTATATATATATTGTTATAGTCAGATTTTGATTTGTCCCCTCCTGCACAACGTATTTGTATTGATAACGTGCGGTGGGATCGTTGGAAAAGTTCTCACAGTTTTCCGGGCGTCAGCCGCGATTGCGGGAACCTCAATAATCACCTAACCTAACGATTATTGTATGGGTTATTATGTGTCTAAATCATGGACCTTGCGCCATTAGACTGTAGCTGGTAATGAGTGTATGGCGAGCGGCAAAAGACAGAAAGAGATTTTCGGCTACCGTGTTACTCATATCATGTCTGGTTGTGGTAATGCGAGACGGTGTTTGTTAACGTTCCTTTTATATAGGAATCCGTTCAATTCTTCTTTCCTTTAGTAGGTATAGATAGGAGTTTGTCCAGTTCTTCGTTCATTTAATATTAAAAAGAACTCGTTAAATTCCTCATTCCCATAAAAAAGGAATTTATTCTTTTTCACGTTCCTCTAAAAAAGTGTCTAGTTCCTCGTCTTGATTTACATCCATACTTTATGAAATTATCTTATTATGCATTCTATATATTTAAATTTGAAGTAGAATTCATTAATGTGCATAAAATATTATTTTAAATATTTCTCAAATAGTAAATACATATAATACTATACATTTATTAATTAGAAGTAGAACACAATGATATAATGTGAATAAAAAACTGATAATCTCATCTATTAGGTTAGAAACATGATAAGTAAAAAGAAGGAAATCGTTCTTTCATAACACTGGTGCAACTCGTGCAAGGTAGTACCGTAAGCTATAGTATAGGTTATTGTATTTTGTCGTCGAGATAGCCTATAATATAAGGCACATCACTGCGAGATGTTTTACCGTCGACCGTAGTGCTCTTGTTATACGCATTACTTGTCTAGCAGTAAAGGTCTATGGTCTATAGACAAAAAACTAAGGTTTAGGTCGTCCTTCACACGAGTACTTACCACAAATCGATAGTTTCGGTTGCGAATTGGATACCAATATCTATTTATTCCGAATCTTTTAAGACTCGAAAAAAATTACAATATATGAATTTACAGCGTTTGAATATTACAATATATAATAATATGGGTAATCAGTCAAAAATTAATTAATAGTTAATACGTATATACATTTATTTGTTTCGTCGCATAGAAGTAAAATATTATCACACAAAAGTATAGAAGAGACACTCGACTGTTTGATATAGTCGATAGCTGGAGATTTGACTTTGATGTTAGAAACGGTTAGGTACCTGCAAGTTTGGCGTCGATGTTATAAACGATTACCTGGAGGCTTACTAGTGTTGTTAGGAACGATTTTTATTAAACAATTAACGATGTCAATATTTATGAATTGTTAATTAAACTATTTTTATTCCTAGTAATGTACGATTGTAACGTATTAAAGACTATAGCATATGAAAATTTCTTCAACTACTTTAAAACATTACGTAAAAACACAAAAATGAAAATATCGAATATTGCAGTCAGCTGATTATGATACATATCGAAATGTACATTCATATTTTAATATCATTTGAATTTGAATTTGAATTAATATACCATAGAGAATAGAGCTATCTCAGGTAAAAATTATTTTTTTTAAGATTAATTAAAAACCGAAAAAAAGATCAAAAGTCCATGGTTATACGTCTTTTCCTCAAAATATATGTTTGAATGAGGTTTCTCTTTTACAGTGACAGTGGTTTTTGGTTCGGTTCAAGTCGATAGTCAGCAGAAAGCAGTCGACAGCCAACAGCTATATTAGTATCAATACTTAAAATAAAAGATTTTCTCACTATAGTATTACATACATCAAAATAACAAAGGTATGTAATAATTAATTTAGTGTATCTACCTACATTTATTTTTCTGCAGATTTTTAAGGGATACCATAATATAATTGTATTATTTATAGCCGTAAGCTGAAGATGAAAAGCTGCTGTTCCGATGAACTTTGCATCATTATTTCTACACTAAATAATATACCTAGGTAATATTCAACATTGGACGGCGTATTTCTTTATACCATTATGACATCATATGCGTAAGTAGTTAATTTTAACCGAATAAACTGAACAGCGTTCTTTTTTTAATATATATATATACATAACATAACGTACAATTTCAACCCCTCACAGCGACCGTAATCATCATCATCATCATCATCATCGGTCGTCGTCGTTCGTCAACTCCGCGCATCTCATTAACCGGTAAAATAAAGAAGCTATCCTCTATTAGCACGAGAGTCGTTAAGCCAATTTATTCAAATTATAAAACTGTAATATTGCCGCGTTCATAGTCACCCGGACAAAGAAAACGTATTAATCATAACTCCGAGTTTTCTCAGACATTGTCGCCTTAAAACAACAATGTATTATTTCGTGCCTTCGGCGTCGGACGTCTATATAGTGGCATAGTGGTACTGATATGAGTTCATATTATATACATATATATATTAGGTACGTAACAACTACGCTCAAAAGGCCCATTACGTTAAAAAAAATACAGTAATCGTTTTTCTTTCATTAATATAATAATAATTGAAATACCGGTTTCCGTTGTATATTATAAGCCCGATAGATCCCATGTGGATTTCATACGATATACCTACTACGTAAACGCACGAACACAGATTTACCATTAAAATATGATTGATTAGTAAAAAAAATCCAACGCACGCCGTCCATACAAGTCTAATATAAATATATTAATATATAATACAAGTATCGACAAATCGGTTTACCTCGTTTTTTAAACTGATTTCGTATTAATGTACAAATTATTTCGTTATATAACGCGTCCGGCACATTAAACGAGACGATGTTGAGTATAATATTCTATCGGTATTTTTCAAAAGAAAATAGGTATATATAAATTGTATCAGTGAAAATTCGATTTTTCTTCATTCAAATAAAACTTATAATAATAATATACAAATAATATAAAGCATTATTCAGAAGAATTTTTGATAAAAAATATAAAACTTACTCCTAGGTACGGAACATAAATTTTCTTTCAAACGCCATAACACTTAAATGATTTTTGATGTACCTAAATTTTTAGTATTTCCGAATTTTTTTCTTTAAGCTTCGAGTTACCGCGAATCGACTGTATGACAAAAGTACAAACTTAGATTTCAATCGTTTTTGCGACCATTTTAATTTATAATGTTCGTTTGGTCTGCGGTGTTTGTTTTTTCGAGATGTATTAAAGTATTTATATTGTTATTTTTTTACCTATTGCGGGGTACAAAATGTTTATCGAAAGTGTGGTGCCTATACTAGTAATGCGCTGCGAGGAAAAACCAGGTCTAGTATTTATAGGCACTCATAGAACACGACATTTTTGAAAATTCGCAATGTTTGTTGAGATTTTTAGACGGTCGTCGTATAATACTGGTATCGAAAATGCCTCGTTTATTAACCGCGAGAAACTATATCATCGCATCTTCACGACGCCGTGGTTACATCATAGTAGATATTATTTTTTAAGTCCAGGAAAATAACAGCATTATCTATAATATGTGTGATATACAAAGGGTTCGTGTGCGCGTAATTATAAGACAAGTACTGGATGTAACTCCTAAAGATTTCAGACAAAATAATATTGTGTAAACAGGGTTCGAAAATTACGGGCAATTTGAGCCTCGCGTTCGGGTAGAGTTATCGACGTACAGTACATTATAAAGGTACATTGTCTTATACATATACACCTACTCGATGTAGTACAAACAATAACGATAATTCGAATGTACATCTGTCCCCTCGTGTGTTTACATCTCTGTAATAGCCGTCTTCTGTGTACACAATAATACGTATAAAAGAGACGTCCGCGATTGCCATTTACGGATTTTTTTCCTTTGGACTTGCATCCCGCCGACGCCGCTTAATATAAACAAAATATTAACGGGCAGGTGTCCGTTTCCGTTTCCGAAATGCCGGTGGTTCACACAAAAACGGCGGAGAGCCCTCGGGAACGATATACGAGAAAAAAAATATAATAATAATAATAATAATAATAATAAATACAAACACCATTTAAAAAGTCAAACAACCATAATCGCATTTCATATAATATGTGCGGAGGGTCTTTAAATGGAGTGTGTGTGCGAGGTGGCGGCGGTGGTCCGTTTATACACATTATTGTATATTATGTACCCCATCCCCACACACACGCACACACACACGCACACACACACGCGCACACACACACACACACACACCGAAAACAGCGGCGGCACACAGAATCCCGTGTGTGTAATGTTATCCAATAAACAATATGCCACAAGTCACTGTTTGCTCATATTGTTATGTATGTATGTATACGGCGGCCACGCGGGGATAACTACTATGCTGCTCGCAAAGGGGTCGTCGTGCCTGTGTGCGTTATATAGAGTGGTTATATTATTTTTTTTTTTCCTCTCTCTCCCCCGCCGCCCGCGTCTAACGCTGTTAGCTAATCCGGATTTTATTTTCGCCACCCTCCGTTTAAAACAACTGCACACACATGCACGCACACACACTCAAACACGCACCCGTGCGCTCGTACGACAAAAAAAAAAAAAAAAAAACAATATAATACACACGAAAGCTCCGAGACCCGAAATAATATCCTCGTGTGAATCGCGTGTGATGTTTTACGACTGCACGCAGGAAAAAAAACGGGGACGCCGTATATGCGGTAATATATCACATCATTTATTATTATTGTATTTTGCTAATTTCAGTCATTGTTCCAAACGGCACCGCCGTAATCGCCGTCGTGTTTTTCGAGTAACTCTCGAGTCTGCGAATTTTTTCGCGATGCACATTAAAATTAAATACATTCGTCTTACAAAATATGCAATTGTTGAATATTATTTATCCAAGTTTTTAACACCCGCATTCATTGTATTATTCGGAAATATCATATGATATAATATTATTATAATGACACAATATATCAATATACATACTTACATTACAGTTACGATGCATAAAAAGTACTTAGCATATTTAATGTACATATTATTGTGAATTATCATTTATCTACTTATGGTCACCGATAATATGATATTTATTATAAATATTCTATCATTGTACTATCCGAACCACAGATGTTCAGGTATTTACTTGTTGATTGAAATCGATACATTAGCATTATAATAGAAGTTTTGTGTTCAGCACAGAACAAAAATGCATATCGAATTCCTCGCTGCAGTGCATGGGAATACGTCATAATAATATTGTATTGGCACTACGATTATACTAAATTATAGGTACCTAAGTATTATTATTCTATTGAGCACCTATAATGAAATCATTACATTTTCACTTTAATCTTATACACTGAAAAATAATACCTACTTCATTCAGCGTGTATCAACAGAGTGAACAAAATACCGAACGATTTTTATTTTTTCTTCAGCCGCCAGAGATCTCCTTTCGAACGTCCCCCCGCGGTCGGTAAAACTACATAGTGACCAAACGACGTTGCCGGGCGCCCGGGAAGGCGTATTGTAATAGTAATATATACCTACACACATTTGAAATAATGTGTACCTATTATACTATTATTATTATTATTATTATGTTAACGTTTAAGTGAGCGCAATAAATAATGCGTCGCGTAACCTGCACAACAATATTGGCGTGTGCGCGAGCGCTCGCGACCATTGTTGTGCGCGAAACAATCGCGTAAAAAACTGCAAAAAAATGCATACATCGGCGGCGGCGCGGTCACACCGATCTCAAACTCATGTATAATTATTTCATGTAGACACCAGACACTGCACGTATTATATTATCATTGTGTATCTGTGCAATAATATTGTAATGCCCTTAACGTTTTTTTTTTGTATACCTGCGATGCTATGTCGTCGGTACCCGCTGTCCAGCATAGGTATAATATTTTCATATTGTATAAGCGAATAAGCCTGAATGTAAATATTATAACGTTATAATAACAATAAAATGTAGGTACTTGTGTGTGTGTGCCAATGAATGTTGTATATAATATTGTAAACACGACTTGTGGCGGTGGCGGCGATGGTGGTTACCATATGAAAGGCTGTAAACGACGCATAGGTATATAATATGAGGTACCTATTTTGTAATATTATTATATGTAAGAAAAATATTATTATTATTGTTATCATCATCGCGATTATAGCTGTAAAGTGTTTTTTACGGTGTTCATAATAATATATTGCAGTTCGCATGTACCTATGTATCTTCGAGATCGTTATGAGTTTATGACGCCGTTTTGTTCTTATTAGAACCCTTCTATTTTCTCAGCTATAGTATTATTATGATCATAGATTTCACAATTTCACAACATTATATAGTATGCGTTACAATGGTGAAGCGTAGTAAATTTATTTCCACATCTAAAAGCACGGTGGCTGCAGCTCCGAAGATGTGCCTCGAAGGAACTCTTCAGGTGGCCGCCTGTAAAATAAATTACTGATGGATACTGTTTTATTCTATCCCTTGATCGTAAGTCGTAGCCCGTAGATACGCAACACTTTAAAATCAAGTATTAAGTTTATTTCTGATTTTTTTTTTTTATCAAAATTTTCTAGTCTGGGGTGACGCGGTATCATATTCTATTGTTTGGTGGGTCGCGATCGGTTCTCAAAACCCAGAGGGATAAAATAATGCGACGAGAGTGGGCTGATCGTGAAATCGTCCGAGATAAACGCCTGACGGGCGGAAGACGATGACATATGAATCGAAAAAATGACGCGACGCTGGCCGGATACGAAATCCGTGGCTAAAAAACGCAGTTATACATAAACACAATATGGAAACGGACTCGGCCTTCCGGTTCCGCGGTGTGTATTACGTCGTACGCGTGCATTCGATTGTGTTGCATTATTGCCGTACGCGTGACTGCGCCGTGTATACCAAATAACGGGTGCATAAAACGCGTTGTATTATAATGATATTGTTATCAATGTAATAATATATTGTCGTGTTATTATTATTTTTTGGCGGCGTTTGTCGTACTTGCGCGTGTCGCGTGAAATATCGGCACAACGATCGTTGATCGGTATACATATAAATATAATATAATATAGTACGAACAAGCAAACTGTAATATCGATCAGTACAACCGTACACCGGAAGTTGTAATAATGCGCGACTATTCGAGCTTTAATTAAGACCGGTTGGGGGAGGGGAGATCAACCCCACCGGGGCTTTTGTCATACACTTTGGTTTAAAGACAACCCTTTCCCGTGTATTATAATGACGTTCACCGGGGCCATCTTCACGACGCATGCATGTGTTGGTTTTTTTCGGACCGGTCGCGTCCTGCATAGTGTGTACGACCACTGGTTCAGCAACAATTGTTCGAATATGTAAGGAAGGGGGGGGGGTTGTTCATCAAGTTGTGCCAATCTGAATTTTTTTTAAGTGCTGGGGTGTTGGTGAAATCATACTTTTCCACTTCTGTGTTACACGTGGGGGGCAATTACTCTCCTAGCTCCCCCTAGCTTCGGCGCCACTGTCTACGACGACTATACTTATGTTCAATATGTATTATATTATTAAATAATAGGTACTATGTTAGGTATGTTTTTTTGTTTATTGTAATAGCTGGGCAATGGGCATGTCGTTATTTTCGTTTGTATAGTGTATAATATTATGACCGCCACGATAGGGCCATATCGAAATGACCGAAAAGATGAACTTCTAGCCCGACTAGAGTGCATAATATAATATAAATAAAAACATTTCATACGCTCCGTTTGCACAAACATCCCGTAAACGATTAAATCGATTTGTGTTGTTCTTATAATATTATTATAGGCGTATTACAGAGGAGACGACGCGACGGGGTCTTTAAAGTAAAGACGACTTTCGCGACTTCAGAGAGCGCGTATAATATATTAATATACCTAGGTATACCTGCAGCTGGACACCGTATACCTATACAATATATTGCCTACAGTATATATTATGCAGCACTGAGCGTTATTATTGACGGGTAGTACACGATTGAGAACGGTCCTTATCGGCCGTACTTTTTTTAATTGCACGATTGAGAACGTTCTCACCCGCTAACTTTTATGCAACGTTGCCACATTAATTAAAAATAAAAATAATAAAAATACAATATACAATAAATATAAGATATCAATCACTATATTTTGGTTACAAGATAAACTTACATGGAATTTTGTTTTAAATTTTCAATCCTTAGCTATTAAAGTTAAACATTTAATAAATTGTTTACAAAAAAATCATATTTAAATTTTAAATTTGATAAAAAAAAACACGCACATAACATTGTAAAATCAATACATTCATCACTTATTTTAATGCATTTTTTTTAAGATTAAAAGTAAAAAAAATTATATTTATATACACATATTTGTCAGCTTAAGATTGAGACAGTGTACCAAATGTCTCTTGTTAATCACATGAATTGTCATACATTTTATAAACAAATTGTGAAAAACGCCTAAAAAATACAAAAAAAAAATCATTTTACACATTTTATACTTACAAAACAACGTTTAAAAACACCAAAAAAAGATGCCTTTGCATAAAAATCCCAGCCCTAAAAATTATTACTAAAAGTTAAGATAAATGGCAACGTCGCTAGAAATGTCATTCTCAATCGTTTGATTTTAAGGTACAAAATATTGTTTCTTTGATCTGCCGACATAGTTCTCAATTGTGTTGCTAAAAAGGTAAAACGTTCTCAATTGTACAATACCGATTATTGACCATCCCTGGAATGGCGTGGGTCGTATTATAATATACCTACCTATGGGCATTACATAATACACTCGTACATTTTGCGCACATTGCTCTCATCGTGTGTAGTTCGTGCAGTACCCATGTACCTATAATATGCACGCGGTGATGTATATATCATGTGTGTACAGTGCATACACGTTTGGTTGAGAATGTTCAGAGATATTAATCGGATATAAAATATATATTATTGCATTACAAAATAATAACGTCTGCATGACGTGGCGCGTCGAACAGCAATATTATTAGTTAGGTATTATACTCATTAGTTATTCGCATTGGCAAGTCATAACATCAAAATATTATTATACTATGCTCGTCGACGCAACAGTGCAAAAAATACAATTTCCAACATCTGTGGTGCAAAATAATTTTCGAGGCCCTTATCCCGAGAGTCGACATATAGTATTATTATCGGCACAAATAAGGCGTCAACGTCAATGTGTTTTTTGATTACATTTTATGGCGGAGTTGTTAAAAAATTATGTGCTCCTAAAATCAAACCACTAAATTCGTTGAAATCACGAAAATTTGAAAATTATGTCGTAGTTGAAAATGTATACAATTTTCAATTTAAGTAACTACGGCTACAGCCACAGGATACAAACAGCGTTCCTCATTATTATTGTTTTTTACAGAAACATAGCAGAAATATTTAAGTCGAATTTTTGTATTAGAAATTTTAATTTATAATATAAAATATTACACATTATACACATTCTATTTGAATAACTAATTAAATTTGTTTTGTGGTACTCGAACATTATTGTTCTTAGGGCCTTTTTCTAACGTGACTATTCAACACTTCATAAAATATTATTATTAACAAGACATTTTTACATTTTTTTTTTACATTTTCAAAATATTTAGAAATGATTTCAAGATTTTTATAGGTAACTACGAACCTGCAGAATTGAGTTATCAATTATTTTAATTTTATATTTTCATATAATTTATTATTATACTCGTATTATCGAAGCGGTTTATTTTTGAAAATACTAGTTCTGCCTTATTACCTACTAAAAGAAAAATGAGTTACTATTAGCCACATAAATATTCGATAAAATATTCTTAGAAATATCAGTCAACAAACTGTCTAGGCTCAGAATCGTTTTTCATTGTATATACTATGACTTAACAGTGAGCTGAAATTCTATACAGAGCTAATACATTCTTATTACAGTGTCCCAATTGAATATTGTTTAATAGGCAAACGAAGAAATGAAGTAATACGGAATTATAATGGAAAGTAAAAAATATTTACTCGATAAAATAATGGTCATTATTATTATGTTTAATTGTATAGTTATAATACGTGTGCATGCGAACGCGAAAACAGTATATTAATTGAAAGTTATAAACTTATATAACAATCGTGTATTATGTTCATATTTAGATTAGGCACCTGATTTTCCATTCTAAAAAACAAGTCGACGAAACCGATTTCATGCCAATCGGTAATATTAATTGTTATTGTTCATTAATAATAATAATAATTGATATTATTACCTATCATACCTATATGGGGATCAACAACATCATAATAACCGTATTGACGTTGTAGGTCTGTAAATAGTATAATAATAATAATAATGTAAAATATACTCGAATTATCAATAATCAAAACCTAAAACAAATATTTGCATATTTTAAGTAGGTATGGACTAGTGTTAGTAATTTAATTTTTCTGTATATAACTTTTATCACTATCGCAGTATCACGTTTGAATTAATTCCCAAGGAAAATAAATAGAAATTAAAATAATGTTGTTTTATGACTCTTTCAAATGGCACGTTATGGTAAATTTAAATTTTGTATTAATAACTATTACAGTTGATTTAATTTGAACGGTATACATGTAAAATGTAATAATATTATGTACCTATCTGTATTATTATACAGTATGACAGTATATAGTTCTCGAAAATTCCTTGTCAACTTTTACTTGATAATAGGTACTATAGTAGTTTTATTATCTACAATAAATTACAGTTAAAAATAGTGTTGATGGGTTTGATTTTTATTATTTTATATTTTCATACAATTTACAATTTACAATTTTAATTAAAAACTGAAATACTAATTATAGTATATGGATTGACAATCGAAGGGCGCTACGCGAGAACCGCATTGAATTTTTTTTCGGTTTTTTTTTTGTGATTTTAAAAAATAATTTGAATACCTAAGCAATCAACATCGTATTGTTTTCTAAGATGTAAATGTTAGGTAAAACTTTATTTTATCGAAATATAATACAGGTTTCAATTATAATGTTTGTTGTATTTATATTGGTACATAAATTAATATACTGAAAAGTGTACACTATACCATATCAGATAACAGATCACATTACATGAATACGACAAATTTTGACGTTTTGTCGAGATCTTAAATGCTTTTAAATTGAAAACTCAAAATCCCATATATTAATTAAGAATAAATTATCCACTCATAATCGTTTTTCATTAATCCGGCTATGCATTATAATTATTATTAGAGTTTGAATATGGCAGCTATTCAAAACTATTAATAAAGCGCTTGACAGAGAACATTACAAATCTTAAAAAAGCACCAAAAATCCTAGAAAAAAAAATGCAGGCACTTAAATGAAAATTCATAAAAAATCCATTAAAATTTAAAACTCGTTATTTTAAATTTAAATTAACAATAGTCTTATATCTTTATATGGTGGCCACTCTATTAGTTATTATTATAACTTAAGTAAGTTAACAGTTAAAACTGTAAGTCTATACAATTTAAGATTTATAGTCAATTTGTTGTTAAAAAGCGAAAAGTACATGGTGAAACAAAAAAAATATATGTATCCAATTAATTATAAAAAAAAAATATATTTCCATAAAGCTAAAAAATGTTATTAGAGTGCATTTTGTAAAATAAAAAATTATCAGGAATAAAATCAAAAATAGTACAAAAAACTACAAATGCAAAATTACGCAGTTTTTGAATTGAGGGGGGACCGCGGCGGGGACCGAGTACCTCTATTTTTTTAGAAAATATTTAAGGTACCCTTTCTAACTATATCTAAATTAGTAATTTATTTAAATATTCAGGGACGCACATATTTTTTACACTTTTGCATCTCCCTTCTAATTATTTTCCAATTCGAGTTTATTTATATGTATACTAGCGACCCTACCCGGCTCTACACGGGTGCAATGCTGATACTAAATATTACAGAATGTCTTTATATACAGCGTTCACAGTTTTTTTGTCATTAGACAATATAAATATGTTTTCTGGAGATGTTACTCTAAACGTCGAAAGTTTGTTTTTTTAGTTGTACACTTATATAACTATTTTGTTTTATTTTTAATGTATATTTTATTTTATTTTTTTATTGTTTATTATGATATTCATAAGCAAGCGCCACCCCCTTCCGGCCTAGACAGCTACATCTTCGAAAATATTAATTTAAATTACATTCTGTAAAGTGCCATGTTGATCTATATTAAATTCACAATGTATTTAAGGTTCTTAATTGGATAAGGATTATTCCGGTATTGCTTAAAATCGCTTAGTAAATAAACCATCAATTCTCGTAAAATTATCAGTGTTTCTCTACTTTACGAGTATTATGCATGTTATATAAATATAAATCTTCTTCTTCAATACCACTCTATCGATAAAAAACCCCGCGTCAAAATCCGTTGAGTAGTTTTAAAGATCTAAGCATACATAGGGACAGACAGACAGACAGCGGGAAGTGACTTTGTGTCTTACACAATGTAGTGCTGATGGCAAATAGGTTGTAAATTGTAATGAATAGTATGAAACGAATCATGATAATATTTCATAATAATATATACATCAGAGTGTTCAGACCAATAGTAAGAACAACTATAACAGAAGGTGTTCTAATATATTTATCATAAGCATAACACAATATTATTATCATCGAAACAATAATAATATTAATTATTGCTTAACGACCGTCTGATTCGAGTTTGGAACGATTTATTCAAACGAGATAAAATAATATCCATTATCACGCACAGCCTGCCGCGGTACCCATTGTATACCTCATATACAGTGGCGTAACAGTGTATAATAATTCTAATCAGTCTCAGCCTTCGTCCACCGTTCCACCGCAGTCGTAGTATTCTAATAATATATTGATATATTTCCGGCCACAAAACAATATTATAATATCATGTCATCGCCGCCGCCTGTACAATATATCGTTTTTTTTTTTTTTTTTGGTAGCCGACGTTTCCGTACGAAGAATATACACACACAGACGCACTTATTTTTTACACGTTATTATTGTCACTCGAATGGTGAAACGACGACGTGCAGCGTGTGCAGTCGCAGCAGTATAAAAACCGTGTCGGCGGTGCACGTTGCACCGGCGTGTTTGTAGTGCAGAGCCGAACTGTCGGCGACGATCGGGTTGCCGTCGTCGACGGATGGAAAAGAGGGCGAACGGCGGGAAAAAATATGGGAGAAAAAAAAAACCGGGAAGGCTGTTAAAAACCCATTTGGCGATATAATTATTATTGGGACCGGAGATAATCCGGCGTCAGACGGTCGCGAGCACAACATTACACAGTACCGTCGCGCTCTTTGTCGCGGCGTGCGTAAATTATGTTGCTCGTATGGTTATAGGTATATACCACGTACCCTTTGTGGCCCCGCGAAAGAGCGCCGCTCGCGACTACCAGACGGGCCCCGACGCCACACGTGCATGTGTGTTTTTAGTAGTCTCTTAACCGCGGCGGCCGGTTAAAATGTATACCTAATAATAATAATAATAATAATAATAATAATAATAATAACAATATTGTCGTTTCGTGTGCAGCGTTTCTCGCCGCCGCCGACTTGTTTGAACAGCGTGGTATTATTGTTATTATTATTGAATTTTGTGCTGTCGGTACAACCCCGTATCCGTTTTTCCTTACCTTCGGGGAGGGTGTGCTTCTCCTCACTGGACGTAAACTATATAATACAGTATTTACCTATATAATGTGTTGCAGCACATCATCGACGAGTTCATAAAGTTTGTCCGATGGTTGTCCAATAAGATGTGTAGGTACATTATACGGGATGATCGCGGTTTATCGCTGCAGAACACTCGCGCCGTTTTTCTGATCGTAACTCAAAAGACGATCTAAGAGTTTTCTCTCTCCCTGTATAGGCAGACTGCAGGGCCAACAAGTTACGTATGGGATTGAATAATTTTTTATTTTATTAGTATAAGACATTCCTAAATTTTGTGGGCTATAGACATTTACAGAATTGGTTATTTTTAACAATTTGAACTTAATAATTAATATAATATAACGATAGTAATGATCAGAGCTCGGGACTCTATGCGTTCGCATATTTGTTCGGGAAGTAAATGGAGTAAATCTGATCCGGTACAAATTTGTGTCGTGGTGTTTGGAGTTAAAGCTTAAAGTTTATTGTGCGTATGTTTGCATATTTTGGAATTTTTTTCTACAAATGCATATTTCTAAGATTTATTAATTTTTATTGCATATTTTAAAATAATTTTTGATTATTTAATCATAAATCAATTTTTTAGTAAATTAATTTTATTTACATGATTTTGTCGGCAATCATACCGATAAGGCGATAATCAATAGCGTTACGGGGAACCCATTTTATTTTTAGCTCTGAGGACAATATTATTTTTATTTAATCTGTCTTTTACAGTATTATTTTGTTTGCCAGTACATAGTGATCGACGGACTCTATGGGTAGTTACTCTGAAGGGTAATTCGAAAGGAAGCAGATTTTAACGTTTGGTGCGATAAATGGATAACGTAATCAAGAGGGCAAGAGCTAGATCGTTCTTTTATTAAAATAAGAAATAATTTCAAACAAAATTACCCAATTTTCAATGAGATTCCCTAAAAATCCTTCAAATTTGATGACTTGAAACAAAGAAGTCTTGGGATCCACTGTAAATATTCATTAAATTATTTAAAAAAAAGGTAATAATTAAGTATATTTAATATTTATTAATTAGTGTCATTTGCTATTATTACGGTTGTAAAATATAATATATACCTATATCGTGTCATAAGAATTATTTTAAATTCTCTTAATCCTTTATTAAATATGTATTTGAATTCATATTCATGTATTCAGATATGTATATTATATGTGTGTGCATAGAAATAAAAATATATAATTTATTTTTTAAGACCAGCATCATCATTCATCATGCTTAATAATTAGGTATTCAAATTAATTTAATTGAGATTCATTAGTTTTTGTAAGCGACGAAATCTAACTAACATTGAAAATTGGGTTCAGTCAATTGTACCAAATAATTTATCATTATGCTTCATCAATATACTTAACCGGTAGTACCAAATATTTTCTTGAGCATTCGTAATGCTAATTATTTTGCGTTATTTAGAATGAGAAAGCGTTTAACGGCTAACCTAACCTACCAAGATAGTTTTTGAAAATATTGTAATTTTATATTGATATTTTAATCACAAAAATCAGTTTGAATTTTAATTCGTTCAAAAGTATCATTTATCAGTTTGCATACCAAGGCGAGTCTTTTAAATATAATTATATACATAGGTAGGTAGTTAGGTAGGTATAGGTAGAGAGAGAGAGAGTATTACTGCATAATCGAGTTGAATTGATCGCATATACAATTGCATTAAAAATACATTAAATTCTACTTAACATATCATGACACGAACTTACAAAATTGTAAAAATAAACATTTCGTCGTAAAAATAATAATAATAAAAACCATTATTAGTCATTATTATTATTATTATTATATTACATGGAACTCGTAGTCAACCGATTCGTTTTTAATTTTATGTGTGCCAACAGGCAACAATACGCCTAGTATTTTATATTTTTTTACCCAATACCATCTTCTGGAATCGAATTCATTAAAAAGAATAAAATACCATCAAAGACTTAAATGATGAAATAAATATTATTTTTTTCATGACATAATATTATAATTGAATTAAGAGTATTTGCCGGACAATATTATTTACGACGTACCTTTACATAGGTCCCCTACATTTTTTGCTTTTTTATCATTTCCAACTTAATAATAATTTATTATAATGGTTATATTATGTATCAAGCGCGCCAAAAATATATAAAACGAGTTTCACACACAGCCGGCAGCTCCGATTGCAATCAATCGGATAGGTACCCATGTCGATATAATATTATTATATATTTTATACACTTTCGGAACGTGACGAAAATTTGATGAGAAGACTCGCGCAATCGAGTTTATCACGGGTAGGTACTGAGTGTAGCAATAATGATAATAATATAGCATCGCATCACGGGATTGATGCACACACCCAACGAATTTTTGAAGTATACGTTTATGGGACGGATTAGGGAATAAGGAAAATGATGAAAAAAAAGATAGAAAACGACGTGGGAAAAACGGAATCGATGAAAAACGTACTGATATTACGCCATTAATTCCGGTCTTCTTATGGGGACTATTTGTCGACGACGACGATATGCACGATTTGATAATTTTTTTACCCTATATTATATACACCTCGAATTTGTAGTTATAAACCTACTGGCCACGTTGAACACGACGAGTTTGAAAAACGGTTACTACCCATCATAAGACACACCATTTGAGGTGGCAATGCGACGACAGCGAGACGCCCTGCAATGTATACGAAGGCATCTACATATAAACGTTATAATAATATGATCGCGTCACGGGAAAACTACGGTATTTTGGCGGTGCTTTACAAGAGTCAAGACCGAACGCGATGTGTATGCAATATAAATTATACACGCACCGCACGTGTAATATTTCCCAACGAGGTCGTCGGTCACGCTGTCGTCGGATCACAAATCAAAAGCGAGTACAACGACAACAACACAAAATATTATATATTTTCACTCGGCGATATTTCGTTTCAAGTCGCGCGCACACACTCGCACACACGCATTGTGTCTTAGAAAACCGTAACCGATAACATGTTATTATTCGGCCCACCGTACGTATTATTATTATTACTATTGTGGTATATATATTATATACCGCATCGGGAGCTCGCGTCATAATAAAAGTGTTATAGTGTACATAGGAGATCGTGGGTAGGCTTGTGTGTGTTGCATTATAGGTACATTATGTATGTATACATAATACATATATATATATATATTATATACCTTTTGATTGATATCCATCTTCCCGGGCGGTTGCATTGTTCCGGACCGTATAATATCATATATAGGACACAAAATATATCCTCGACCCGGCCTTTATGTACACAGCAGATAAACGACATCGCTGCGGTGCATGTGTCGTACGCGATTTCTATTCTGTGTAAGCATACCTCTCGCACAGTGTACTGCACACGAAAACAGACTTTAATCATTTCTAGATATAGTAATAATATTATACAATATATAATATATCATTACGATCGCAATACCGATGTATAGGGTAGGTACGTGTATAAACGCGCCATTTCGTGTAATTTCTAACGCTCCCCTATAGTGATTATGATGAATACACGCATATATATATGGGTTACCCAATAACACAATATAATAATAATAGTATATAAAAGCGCCGGACAGGACGATACGGTTCAATGCGAACGTATAATATATTGTTATAAGAATCGAAGGAGCAGGATAAAAGTTTTTTTCACAATGACTACGTCGTCGTGTAAACGTTTACAAGGTTTTACCGCATTTCGAGAAATAATTTTCCATCGTGCAGTAATCGTGAGATCAGTTTTAGAAATCCGTTACCTATAACACAATGCAACCGATGTTTTGACATCGTAATAATGTTATAGCGGTCGACGACGAAAAATCGGCCAATCTAAATACCTATTCGTTGTGACTGTATGCATTTAAGACATTCATGCCCAGGTGAATCGATATTAATGGTCCACAACCAATATGTGAAAAGCGTCCTGGGACGCAATTCCACCCTCAAACAGATTAAAATCAATTAAAAAGAAAATCACTAAATGGTATACTCAGCTCAATGCTTCTATACGTTCTGAAATCATCAACACAAGAACAATTCGGCCATATCAACCTTACCCACATACGTATTATAAAACAAGAAGATCAACCTCTCCACAGCCAATGCAATGAACCGCTCAAACATATAGTTCTAGACTGTCCGCTATTCGTCAACGCAAGGAACATCCTCAACCAACCTTCATCGATGGAGGAAGCAGTATGAGAACACAACACACACTTGATCTAGAAGCTATAGCTTCTTCAAATCCATCGGCAGCGACACAAAAATTTAATATTAGGATAAAAATCTACAACAAACATAAAATGTAAATATATAACACTGTAAAAACTACCTATAGCATAACCATATATGTAATCAGTAATCACCAATTGTAACTAAATTATCCATACATTTTAATGTTAGCTAAAAAATATATTGATGGTTTCTAAAAGTATTTCATAAGGTTGACATTTAAAGGACACATAATAAAATAAACATAAGTTATTTTAATACACATTCAAATGCTATAAAATAGCATCGCCGAAGTCTGTATGCCGCAACGGCCCTATACCCTCATGGTGCTGGCGGAGACGGTTAGGAAATTTCGGTACACATTTACAACGCCATTTCATCAATTTGGCAGCACGTCGACTCAACGATTTTCGTTGAACTTAAATTTTAAATACACTAGGGAGCGGATTTTCTTGAGCATTTTTCGGTCAATTATCGGTACATAGCCGTCCGCCACATAATGCTTTCTTTTACTTCTACCAATAAATCATATGGGTACACCGAGTCACAGCCCGTGCAATAAATATTTTAAATATATCTGAGGATAAGAGGCGAAGTCTATGCGGATTTTTTCCACCCCATTGTTAGTCATTTTTATACACATATATAGAGATACCTATACATTTATGTGTAGTAGGCGTATGGTAATATTATATTTTATGTATATATTTTCTTCAAACGCAATAAATAGGTAGGTGCACGCGGCGGCGGCGACGTCAACGAATCAAGGGGGCACGATACTATAAAAAAAAATGATATATAATAAAAACTGTGGAAATAAATATAAAAATAATAATTCGAGATTTTATTACGTACCTACCCTACCTATTTATATGCATGTGCTCGGGAAATATAATAGCCGAACAACTTAAGCCGGCAAATATGATATATATACCTACGTCGCTGGTATATGCGATGTAATATATATAGACGCCAAACTCGAGTAATATAATACATATATTCACGTCATCGCCCATTTTTAATGTGGTTATATATTATATTATTATTGCTGTTGTCATATTATATTATCATAGTGCGTCTCCTCGGGGTGTACACTTGTCATCTTCGTGAGGTGCGCATATATTGTCAAAAAGATGAAATCGCTCGTACCCTTTCATATATTATAATAAAATATAATATTATGATTTACACTAGATGACAAATGCCGACGAGGGTTTTCAAACGCTCGCTCGAGTTGTGCAATACAATAATATTATTATTACAACCGCGCAACAGTAGTGTGTAGGAGGTGCGTACAGTGGTATTATTAAACAATTCAATCATTGTTGTGATAATGTGATATTATATTATTATGGTTAAATGTGTGTGGCTCGACATCGTCGTATCGTCTGGTACTCTCCTAACCTTCGACTTTTGCCCCACATTTTAAGCGCGTTGTGTTACAATAACAATCGCATTTTGATATTATTACCGTTATATTATGACCAATTTCACACTGCACGGTTCATTAAGTATACACCTACTGTATAATCGTAGGCACAACCAGACCCTTGGTACAGAGGGTGCTCGAACTTCACTGTAGATTTATCAGTAAAATATAAACGTGTACATACGTAGGGTGGGTTTGGCCACAAACATAATTCTCAATTTGCAAAAGGCACGCTCTAATTTAAAAAAAATTGTTTAAACAAATTAACACTTTTCTGCAAACAAAAATACCTTTTTAATTTAAACTTCCAGAAAACCCAGATACCCTTTAATTCTCTAACTTAACTATAGGCTATTGTAGTATAGCCGTATAGGTATAACAAATAAATAGCTATTAGAATAGTATTCTAAGCGATTAATAGTAAAGACAACACTAATATTATTAATCCTTGGTAGAAATTCTGCAGCAATATAATAATTATAATGTTAATTTCTAATGGTCAGCCAGCTTTGCATATTAGCCCATTATGCGAATCAATACTGTGAACAATACCTCAATATCAATATGTAGAATGTATATTTTATGGATTGGTAAAACGATGTTGTATCATTATAGACGTACGTACCTAATCCATGTTTTGATTCTGTGCATCGGCAATATGGTGCACCACAAGTTGCAGAACTGTACTTATTGGCAATACCACTAATATTGCTAATGACCCATAGAACTTCCGACCCTATTTCCACCCAAAGCTTATTTAATATTATACACCTAAATAGTAAATACTATAATATATAATAATAATAATAATAATAGTAGTAGTAATAATCACTTGCGCAAGAAGTGCAAATCGTTTCGGAACGTTGCGGACTGTGTGTGATCGTGTCCAATATTTCGAGACTCAAGATGGCCAATGAACATTTTTAAGTTTTGAACACCTTACAGTCTAAGGCTTACACCGAATGTTAAGCAACTAATTGATCAAAGTTCGAATCATGTGGAGATGGTATTTTTAACGAGCAACGAGTTGCAAGGGGTCATACTCATAACAGTCATAATTCCAATAGTCATATAGTAATTATATGCAATTGCCAGTTTAAAAAATAAACTAAAAAAGCATCTGATATTATACGTGTTTAAGCCTCCTCATCATTATATCTAATCATGTGGCTGCATAATCGTTAACGTAACATAATACATAGGTATTATGTTGGGCTTCCGTATACATACATTTAGTTGAATAAATTTTAATAATAATTGTCGATACTCGAGTTTCTATTTTCGATGCGTTGAAAATAATCCGTCGAACCAAATAATCTAACATTATTGTTCAGTGGAGTGAGCATTATATAATTTCGTGTTTAATTATAATAGAGCCATAAAGGTGCCTAAGTAGTACAATTGTAATTATTTACAACCACGTGTGATTGTGGTGGCGACGTCTAACGAGAGCACACAATACATACCTACACCCAACCAAACCTTCGTATTTTTCAATAACACTATTTCTATATCCAAAAATCTTTTTATAAGAAAATGACATTATGACTGCATCTATGTCCTAATTGTTAGTAAAATGACAAGTGTTTATCATGTTATATAGTTGTAAGTATTTTTTTTTTAAACTCATACCAACCAGAAAATTACTGATTTGTGAGACTAATTACTGCCTCGACGAATATTTTTTCCCCGAGGCGTTTTATTTTAGTTTTAAAAAAACAAAACACGACGCGGCCGCATACCAAAATAGTTGAAGGCGCATATTATAAAGACGTTATAATATATACGACGTATAAACGATAGTCATTATAACGCGTCTATTGTATTTTTATCATTATAGAAGCACTGGTTAGTGGTTTTATTGCAGACTATTGCTGCAAATTCGGATTAATGCAATAAGTGGCTCCGGGCTATCCCATTTGTAGGGACCCTAATATTACTAAAAGATGTTCCATACTTATTTATTTATTGATATTATTCATAGGTTGTTGAAGAAAAAAACGTTTTTACTCAGAGAGTAACTTAATGATTTTGATTCTCTCCTTACTGTTTTTCTTCAATATCATTATTTCTGTTTTAATATAAACTTATATATGAAAATATAAGTATATCGTGTCTGACCTAACAGTGTCGTACACAAACATTTTCAATGGTAGGGGTTTTATAAAAAAAATTATGTGTATAGGTACATTATTAGCACATGCTTAGTGATATTAAAATCTTACATTCATAATATTAATTTTTTTTTCAAGTTGCGGAACTACAGTATCCGGTACTAACCGCAATATTTAAAATCTTTCAGATTTCTACACTCCGGGCAAATCATAGTATTATATAACGTTATGATATGTGAATGGTTCTCGCGATCGATATAACAAAGCATAAACAAAAATATAAATATAAAAAATATTACTCGAGTACCTATATTCTATATATTATGACATAGTGATAATGTATAATACTATATTATATTATGTGTGCAAGGTGATCAATTTAAGTGTCTACGCTCATTATTTCGAAACGTGTTAACTTTTTTAAAAATATTGTTCTTACGTAATTTGATGTCATTTCGAAACAACATGGTTCTTTGAATTTATATCTTTAATTTTTTTAAGTTTTCGACTGGCAAGTGGCATTAGGTATATTTTTTTAATTTCAT
This sequence comes from Myzus persicae, assembly GCF_001856785.1. Classification (NCBI taxonomy): domain Eukaryota; kingdom Metazoa; phylum Arthropoda; class Insecta; order Hemiptera; family Aphididae; genus Myzus; species Myzus persicae. The sequence goes on from NW_019103918.1 coordinate 152,713, forward strand.
ATTTCCAAGCAGGATATTTTTCGGATTATTTCGAATAACGAATTTCGAACCAGGAGTATTATATAGTTTATTAGTTTTAAGGATTTAAAGTTTGTCTGAACCTATGAGTAGAGGTACTAGCCGCAACATAATATGAGCCCACTACTCTCTGCTCATCTATTATAATAATTTAATTTTTCAATAAGTTAATATAACTATACTTATAGGTTATGCTTACCATACAGTGCGAATGAGAGATGTTTTTACTCGTCGATAGGATCTATATAAGTATACAATATGACGTGTGCGTATATATGTAAGCCCGGGGAAACGATTCGATTGAAGGGTGGGGGGCGTCTGTATTCGTAATTCCGACGCGCACGCGGCAATAAGAAGACCCTCAGCCCAGGAGGAAATAATAATATATACAGTTTCTTTTCTATTTTTCACAGCCCTCCGTATATACATATATATTATTATAACGCTTGAAGTACATTATATATACCTACATAATATATATGTATACAATATATACATGCACGCAATACGCATTCGAGATTTTCTCAGCTCTTACGGAGGTATACACCCCCGCCCGCCGACAACACCGCACGCGAATGGAGAAGTAAGTTTATGCGCGCCAACCCCTATTTGCTGCTGCGGGAGACCGAGTGCGCGATATATAATAATGTACTTTATACATATATACACCCTCACACACCCACACAATCACGCACTGTATAATATAGGTACGAACGGTCGGCGAAGGGCCGGGAGGAAGGGAAAAAATTTCTACGACTTGAATTAACTGCGAGTAAACGATAACATTATGCGATTCGCACCCCCTTTTGTAGACGAGGTATATAATAATATATAATGTATATATTGTCGCGTTTGCCTTTTTTTTCTTATTTCCCCGTGCGAACCTCCCGCGCACGCGCACGCGATACGACCGTAGTCATTTCACGTGCAATGTAAAGTCGTTTTGCAAATTCGATTGCTCTCGTCCCGCCGCCGTAAGTATACGCGCATATGTATATAATAAATATATAAATGTATATATGTACACAAATCCATTTGCGAGAAAACGATTTACCGTCCGAGGAGCGATTTTTCCCCTATTCCATATCTGTCGCCCGATCGCTCGGGGTCGTTTTGCTGTACGCGCATTATACATGTACATAAATGCGCAAGAGAGTGCATTATAATATAAATACAACACGATATTCGACGATTTTCCAATTAAAGAGAAATCATCACTCGGTCTTCGGTCACGATAAATGCGACTGCAGCAGATGCAGCTTCTGGATTTGTACCTAAATAGCTGTGGCGAGGATCGAAACAACGCAAAAGTTGTAATAAGTAATATTCTATATGCATAAATATTGGTGATGGCAAATAAAAAAAAATATATATCAATAAATATTCAAAATAGTGAAAAATATGTAATTATACGCATTATAATACATTTTTTTGCAAACATCATGTGAAGACATTTGAAAACACATTGCGCGAACAGCTTTAATTAATGCAAAACTCTATGATTGAAAGCTATTTTAAAAAAGTGGGTATAGGTTTCCATTTAAATTTCGAAACATATTGTAAGCAATTATACAATTATGAAATCTCATAATAGACGTTTCAAAATCAAAAAAAAACTTTTGTACTATGTATTTTTCTCTATTTTGAATATTTACGTGATAAAATTGCTGTGACATAAATTTCGAACCACTCTGTATATCTCTCCACCGCGGAATATCGCTCGCAATATTTACGACTATATATAGGTTGATGCTCACAGATATAAGTAGGTACAATATTTAATAATATACTCAGCACGCGTATTATTGTTACATTACTCCGCAACACAATGCATACCCAACACAATTCGCGATGGCTGCAAACGGGAAAACGGAAACGCTAAACGAGACGTGAAGTGAATCGACGACGATATCCGCGGCAGAAAACCGACCGGCAGCTCATTATATTTTAATAATATTATTATAAATCGCATACGCTGTGTACCTATATATAGGTATAACCCATATACCGCGACGCGACCGGCGGCATTCGGTTCGTCTGTTCTTGACGTATGTGTGCGCCGCTTTTTGAAGAGTCTATCGCGAAACTGGTCGACGACATAATATTATTTGTGTACGGGTATGTGGCAGGTACATGTCTACGTCATGCGGTCGCACGCATCACAACAATAGATATATATATATTATTATTATTAGGTATATCTCATTAAGTCGTATTGTATGTGTACAGAGCATCTCGCTGTGTTTGCCACTCGGCGATCATTTTTAAAAATATATTTATGTAATTCATTATTATTATTATTATTATTATAGAATACCTGTATCGAGATGCTGTGAGCACAAAATAGATGTTATAAGAAGGTCTGCGGAGTGCGTTACAGTAATGGAATCGTTTTTATTGACGTTTTTCTAATAGACGATTTGAGACATCCGAGTTGGGGCCACGGTTTTCCAGATGGAAAAATATCCGACCAACAACTTCCGCTGATTTGGGTAGTGTGAACGAATTATCAAATGTTCAACAAAGTATATATTATAAATATATACTTATTTGAAGTTTGACCTATAAAATGAATGCACAACGCTCTATATATATAACACGATGGACGCGAATACACGAATAAAAATAAAAATACTATTCATTTTACTAATAATGCTAAATAATAATTTTCTTTCAGAACAATATTGCGACCACAAATCCATCATCTCAAGCCGGACGTGGCACTCTGTATACATACATTATACAGTGTACAAAGTATAGAAATAATATAGTTATTATAAACTGCTGCTGTACTTACCTACATAATATTATACAAATTACGCGAGCGCATTTATCGAAAAAGGCAAAACGTTTATCGTAGATTACGAGAGTCGGTCGAACCACAACGAGGAGTACATCAATACCTACAACTGCGCTTTATAATAATATCAGGTACATTTACTACCAGTTTATTATATTAATTTAATGTAATCACATGCCGGAATAACCTGTTGACGTTTGAAAATAATAAAGCGTAAGTATAATATATAATATTATTAGCATCGTATCGGTGGTATCAAGTTGTCAACGTGTGAAATATATACGTAAATAATATATACATTATTTGGTCATATAAATGCTTGAAAGGATGCTCTAAAGTTGATATTGTTTTCTATCGTAAAATATAAAATATGCGCTTAAATAATACGAGAAAATATTATAACATCACAGTAAAATTTTATAATTATAAGCATTATAATATTATATATATGTTGTAGTAAAATAATGTACAGTATGTGATGTATGTAATATACAACTCAATGGTATGATCTTGATCTACTAATATCTACCTATCTCAATTATTAGGTACCTATTAAGATCATTCATATTTTATTTTATAATAATAATGTTAGTTTTTAACTCATAGGAACCTTTTTTTTTAATGTCGACTAACTTCTTGAATGTATGGAACCGCATTACCGTATAACTTAGACTTATTACTTATATAAATGTATAATTTTAGACCTTGTATGCAATAAGCCAATAATATAATACATACTCGAATTATGGTTATTTTATTGTCGGATATCAAAAGAAATTTGCCCCCCATGTGTTATACATTGGGACAATTTTTGGGACCAATTTGAAATGGAACAAATACGAGTATAATGAGTATATATATAAATATTATAGTGAACAATTAATGTCCACATGTGACGTTGCTATGCATAGTTGCTCTTCTATTTTCTAACTATGCAGTGGCCAGTGCAGTTTTATAGATCCGTATAGACTCATTTTTTTTGGTCAACGGGCAACTGCTATATATTATGTGCAAAAAGTGCATAACAACATTAAAGGATTTAATTTAAATTGAATGGGTGATAACTGATAGTACAATATTGAAAGGTTTACCTGAGATTCTCGAGAGCATAGACTAAGATCGTAGGTATAATATTATTATGTTATTACATGGGTGAAATCGACATTAAATAATTCGCAAACTGTTACTCGAAATTATAAAACCAAATACGCATTTCATAATATAAGGCGTAATAACCATCGTAAATGTATAATATTACTATATATTTCTCGTTTTTAACTGTTTCGAATGATATAGACTTTTAAGTTCAGTTAGCTGATTTAATAATCTTGTCAAAAGTCATATCATGTGCCTATTTTTATATCGCATTGAATTTCTTTTAATATGTAGGTACACGCAATATATATGTTATATCATGTTTTGTATCATAATTCATAATAGAAGTCTGCGTTTTGTTCAACGACTGACAATTTTTTCTTCTTTCGATTAAGCTTCTTTTCCTCTCCCATACTTTTCTGGTGCCGCCGTATTAACAAAGAATCGATAAGAGCGGCCATTGTTCGTTTATAATAGTGATAATAATATTAATAATAATAATAATAATAATTATGTATTATTATGTATACCAAATACCTATATATACATATATAGATGTTTAGTATATATATTATTTATCAATATCGTACACTTTATCACTTCAGAATAACAAAACAGATTTTTCGTAACAATTTAGTCGGTTTAATATTGCAATATCGAAATTCAATTAACACAACTCATCGTTGTTGAATTCACCCAAATGGTTCCCTCGGTAGTATTTAGATTTGTATCGTCATTATAAATGTATACGATTCCAAACGCGGCTCCGATTCCGGGCAAAGCTATTATTATAACGGTCGTTTAACTTCAATGTCCCTTCAGCCTTCATTAATTCTCCCCTTCAATTATTTAAGAATGACGAGCGCTGTACACTTTGTATATTTTGAATTCCGCTGGTTTGTACATCCATCATTATCGTATTATGCATATTAATTATACTACTATAGAACGCTTTAAAATTAGAACAGCCGTTAAATCGTTGTACTCAAATATTACGTATAATTATTTATACATTTATTTTTATTTCTTATAATATAGTTAGTAACTAATAATTGTCTATACAAGATCTATGAATATTGTCACACTCCTTGTTTAGTTCTGTACATAATTATTATTTCAGTTTATTTGTTTATAAAATATCACAATAAAGTCGGTACTCGACACTCTTGTGCTATGCATGAAGTCTGGATGTGTGTCAGAAGTCAACATGCTGTTAGGTATGATTTAATAACTTAATTAATATTTATAGGTAGATACCAGTGATTCTATATATATATTATATATATATAGATGCATATATTTTTTCAACTATTCTTCATTTTGAAAATATTCAACGTCCAATGTGAGTATCCAAACAAAATTCAATATTTAAAATAATATGGTTTTAAAGAAAATAATATTTAAGTTTCAGACTTATTTATTATTAGGGAGTAATATCTATTTCAAATAAGCCCAATATTGAAAAAAAAAATGGTAATGTTTCTTAAATCACATATTAGCCGAGTTATTAAAACGTATTATGGATAGCAAAAATAAAACAGTTTTAAAGTGAAATCTATAACCTCATTGTTTAATAATATCGATCTGGACTCTGGAGCACGACTTACGTTCAGCTGTAGGTATAGACAAGATGTGTCAAAAAATATTAAAATACCTACTTGATATATATTTACCCAATAAAACCATCATATTGTATAATATTATGTGCTGTGTGAATTATGTATAAAATATAGGAGTGCTTAAAAACCTAACTTAATGTTAAACCAACCATATGATCGCTTTGACACTTGACCTTAGACTCGAGCGATTAGTGATTTTTTGGGAGTGGTGATTCCAAGTTAATACCACTCGTATGCGTATTACATTTATCTGTCATACCAATGCTTACTTACGTTTGAATGACAACGAAATCAGGACATTGTACGAAATATACAATATATTGTACCGTCGTCGTCGTCGTCGTCGTCGACGTTCAACGGCGACAATGTCGTTGATACGTTTAATAACTTATTACCTGCGTTATAATATAATACATAAGTATGTAGGTACACAAAAAGGCATATAATGGCCGAAGAGGGCAATAAACCGCGCCGACGAGCGGAGGAAAAGGTCGACGGCGGTGAGGAATTAATCCTGGGAGATCAATAAAAGCTCTCGCGAGAGCTGAAGTCGACGACGACGACTATAATAATATTATTATTATTATTACATGTATAGACGATGTGTGTGTGTGTGTGTGTGTGTGTATGTACAATAAAATATATAATAATAATAATAATAGTGCACTGAAGGTGTGTTGGTCGGATAGAGAGGAGAGTGGAGGAGAAGACATGTATATAATAATGCGACTCGGGCTGGCGATATAAAGTGTGAGAGAGAGAGAGAGAGAGAGAGAGAGAGAGAGAGAGAGAGAAGAACCGATTGCATGTGGGTGATCGCGGGGTGGTGGTAACTCGTGGGGGGGAGTAAAGGGGTTACCGCGTCGGGCGGGAGGACAGTGCCCGCGCGCGCGTTACCGGTGGCAACATAAACGCGCGCGTAATCCGTCGGCCATTTTCCTTTTGCCCATTGTGTCGCCGCCCCCGCCGGTCTCTCGCGGTGTAACGTTTATACAACAACGGCGGCGGCGGAAGAAGAGGAAGAGGAAAAGGAAGAGAAAAAATACCGTCGTCGTCGTCGTCGTCGTCGTCGTTGTAACGATATTACATATATAATGATATAACGTCGAAGGGTAGCCTTTGTGTGGCGCGACCGGTGTACATACAAATATATATATACATGCATGTTATACATTATAAACGCAGTGCGAAATATTATATATATATTATGTATATTAATACTGTCATTATAATATAATAATCATTTTAATAATATTATAACAATATACGAAACATTATTATTATTATATCGTACCGTGTATGTATAACGAACCGAACGATCCTGCAAAGCGGAGGCGGCGGCGGCTAAAGGGGTGTACCTACGCGGATAGTGTATTATGTCCAAAGGACGGGAGGGTGAGATCAAAAGTCGCCCGTGGGGGTGGAAACGAATTTTAATTGCTAAATCTATGGACGGAGGCGGGGGGGAGGGGGGATTCCGCGACGACGATGACGATGATGATGATGATGCTTCTGCTGCTGTGGTGGCAGCCCATATAATGTTATTATTATACTGCACGCGACGAGACGATAACCGTTTTCCACCGCGGCCACACGACAAACAGATTACGCCCCCTACCGCCCCGGCCGTCCGCTCGCTCGATCCCGGCGGCGGCGAGGGACTTATCTCTTCGTACGTAATTAACCTGAACTTTTATAACGTTTAATTACGAACCGCCGTTGCCTCCGCCGGTGGATGGGAGGAGGAGATAAGCTTTGCGTTTTTTACGGTTGGAAGGACGCAATATAATAGGGTTAATTACGATTTTTTGCCCTTTTCCAGAATAAACGTCCTCGTCGTCGTCGTCGTCGTCGTCACAATATTATACAACAATAATGATAATAATAATATGATACCACATAATCGTGCAATAACCCGTAATATAATAATAATAACGGCGACGACGACGACGATGAGAACGGCGATAATAATATAATATAAATTACATGTATTATAACTTATAAGAGTACCTCCTAAACGATAAAGATGTATGGAGGCGGTTATGTGACGAAAAACTCCCTTACGTGACAAAATTTTAAAAACACAGTTGTATAGGTAGGACGCAGTCTAAGTAATAGGTAGTTACGTATTATCTGTATCATAGGTTTATTGTTTAAATCAGGGATTCTCAAATTGTTATAAACACTGTACTCCTTTTTATCAAAACATTTTTTTTAGTACCCCCTTCTTAGTTACTAAACTAAAATATGTATAAAAAAATTTAGAGACTTTAAAGAATTTTTTCCTTGTTGGTTTGTTGGCCAGACTCGTACTCCTTAAAACATTTCGAGTACCCTTAAAGGGTTACGCGTACCATAGTTTGAGAATCCCTGGTTTATACTTACAGCAGTCATTCGAAGATTTTTTTTACACTCGGCAGCGGATGAAAAGATTATCAACGATAGTTGTTATTGTAAATATAAGTGAATGATGTGAGCCGAATACCGTTGCGCAGTGACAGATCATTAAAAAAAGGTCCAGTGCGGAGTCTTGTCACTGTGTGGTCTATGAACATATACTTTACCTACAACGCCGGACAATTATATGTTGTTTCATAACTCAATTTCATGTTTTTTTGCTACTACAAAATCAAGTAACTACGAAATGTTCTGTTTTAACGCTGCTGTGCGAGTAGTAATGATAATACGAGCAATAATATAATATTCTTATATCGATCTAGTATTAGTAACTTCTAACATTATTACCTATTTTTTCAGTCGTCAACTTACACAAATTATACCATTGATTATTCTTTCGTAATACGATTGATTTTAATTAATAACAATTAACAATTACTCATAAAGTAGGTATAAGTACTTCATAATATAATCATATAGATTATTGTAGATTATTGATTGATACCCAATACCTTCCTTTTTTTTTTGTAAATTTTAAAATCAATGACGCACGCTCCATTTCGAATTGTTATATTAATATATAATAACATATTGTTCCTTGAATTATTTATTTGTAAAACATTTATCAATCAGTACCTATCCACTTATAATACTAAAATAGTAATATGCGTTATTAAAATAAAATAAAAATGATGTATATGGTCCGCGCACGTCGTTCGAACGTTATGTGATCTGTGGAAACGCGACCAACGTCCGCAGCGTTTTTCCGATATTCAACCACAATAATTATAATTTCGATAATATTTATACGAATACAATATAGTAAGATGATATTATAATATACTATATACAAATATACAGAATTAATATGAGTTTATAAGCTTTTATTATTATGTAACACAGCCTTTGGCTTTTGAGGAGACGTTTTTTTTGTATCAAATTTTTAAAGGGTGTCATTTTATCTATAATGTCCAGGGCTCGGAACTGAACTAAAAAAAGGCTTAAATATGCAATATTATACAGAACAATACATATTATGCAGTTATTTTTTAAATAAACATGTAGGTATTTATGCATTTTAATAATCCTAAAAAGTAAAAAGTGAATAATTATTATTTAATAAGATTCCTACACATTTTTATTTTTGGTTTGTAGAATTTGTTAGTAGAGTTTGTTTGTAGAAAAACTCTTTGATCATTCACAGTCCTACATTTAAAAATATAAATCTATCAATTAATACAGCAAATATAAAATCATGTTACTATGATGCATTGGATCTTCTTTTCGAATCGACTGTCGTTTCACAATATTTGCAAAACAATACTTCAGAATCAACACTTCTTTTTAGGCATATTAACTTACTTTTCAAATATCGATGAAAATTAAATCACAATAATTAATTATTATTGTTTAATGGATATGTGTAAGCAGTGATTGTGTAAGCGTACACAGCCCACTTTTAACCTTGAATAATGTTCAAATTTCCCTTACGAATAATTTGTTAAAGGGGACGCTTTTTAACCACCGTCAGTCATCACTTAGCCCCTTGACCTCCCCCCCCCCCGCATAAACCCAGGGATCGGACATGCAGATATACTTCTCTAAATACTTATTCTGTAACATCATCTTTGGAAGAGCAAGTTAAACTTCCACATGTTGTTTTTATTAAATGTCAAATAATAATCGATTCACTGAATATCACCGATGGGTGATTTCTCCATACATGTTCCCATCACGATAATATTATTTTTTATTAGCTTATCACCTAAGAACTTAAATATTTAATGTTCGAATTTACAGATGGTATTTTACTATTTATATTGACTACGAAAGTGTGAAACAAAAATTATAATATTAATTATTGCGCAGTGTTGTCATATACCTGAATAGTAAATAGGTCGCTATAAAATCATCGTGACTGCATGTACTAACGTTAAATAGTCGATAAAATATTATACGTTTCAACTTTCGACGTGTTATAAAATGCAACAGTTGAACGGATTTATAATATGTAAATTTACCACCTGAACAAAATAATATCGATTGCGACGGAATTATACGGAAAGCTTATGAGTAGAGTATAACTTATAAGTACCTAGGACTTATATACACAAACGAAACTAAGTATAAGATACAATACATGTACCTACCTATTTACCTATATTATTTAAGACTTTAGAGTTTAGATATATTAATATTTTACATGTATCGTAATATAATCGTCACGGTATCGTTGTACAATATAATATTATTTTATATAATGTCGGTGGACATTTTTTGTTTTTTATTTTTAAATGTAAGCTCAAATAAAACGGCTGCCTCAGTCGCAAATTTGTTCTTTTTTGGTCAAACACCGGTCGACGTCTCTAGTCCCCCGATGGGTGACCAGTGACCACCCCAGTTGGTTTTAGTGACGAATCCTCGCTCCACTACGTACACGTGTTTCTCAATCAACCGTAACCTCCCTACGAAAAACGAATTGCCATAGTTGCCGATGCCTGAGGTCAATAATAATAATAATAACTAGGTTATTTGTGATTCGAACACAATTTGATATTGTTGTACAAGATCATTGATCATATATTATTATGTTATATGGTAATTGGTTAGACGCATAATATAGATATTAAGCGCACCAATAATATACCCGACAGTTTGAAACCCGACTAAAATGTGTAGGTATATTGTTCGTTTTCTGCAGGTGCGGGATGATAAAGAAATCGACCGCACAGCTCCGCACCACCACCCGTAAGGTTACCTTTTTTAGTAATTCGCATTTTAATTATACGTATTATGGTATTTTCTTCCTTTTATTATTTTAATTAATTTTTTCTCGTATACTTTTTTTGAAATTAATTTTCCCTTTATATTATTTTCATTAACAACTCGAGTATTATATAGTTTTACATAATGACTTATTAGGGTGTTTATTAAAGAATAATTTCACGTTAATTAAATTAAATTTTTGTTTTTTTTTTCGAAAGCAACGAATTTTGATTACATTATTTAAATTTCGAGTCATCGTTGTAAACGCTGCGGCCGTATGACAATCTTTGTACTTTTATTTCTTCGATCAATATACGTATAAGCACATCTACAGTTTCGTTTTATCGCTGTAGTGTTTTCGTTTTTCAACTATAATCAACAAAGGCATAATAATAATAATATTATATTCTTTAATGGGAAAATATTTTATGTTGCTACCTATAAATAATTTTAATCACGGCGCGTGACGTATGACCAGCGAGATTTACGAGCAGACGTTTATTTTATTTTTCAAGCCTTTTTTATGGGTAAGATACGGTGCATTTGCATCTATTGTTTTTACGAATTAAAAAAAATAAAATAAAACTCATTAAATTTTAATCAATTATACCGTTTTTCATACTTAAATAAATTATAATCAATTGCATAACTTATCGTTTGTACACGAAGAGCATCTTTTGAATCCTCGACCTGACCTGACCCAGCGAATAGCTGGTTTGTAGCAATACCATTGTATTACAATTAGGTGTAGGTATATATATCATGTTTTTTTTTCTAATAATTCTTACAAATACATAATAGGTATTATTTTAATTGTATAATTGTTCAGTTCATGAAATATGCATAGGAAGTATATTTTACGTATTACGTTACTTATTGCATTTACATAATATCAATTCGTTATTATATTTCTCAGCGATTAGGTACTTACGTTACCTCAGCATTTCTATTACACATATTTTAATATATGCTTAATATTTATTAGTGTTGATGAGGTAAATGGGCACTCGAAAGTCGAGTATATTTTGTATATATTTTGTTTTAGGATGTCGTGTTTATAGAAGAGAGATTTTTCTGTTTATCTTTTTCTTCCCAAACGGAGGGGTGAGAATTTCGAAAAAGCGACCGATGATTAATGGACGATAGAGTAAAAATAATAATTAAAATAATCATCATATCATACCGCTCCTCCGGGGTGTTGTAAAAATCGTTAATTACGCCAATGTCATCGCAGCCCACTAAAATAATATCAACTGCAGCAGTGTACAATATCATCACCAAGCGCACCCTTATTCCAACTATTATATACAATATACATACACAACCAAGGGACACGGGGTGATATTATTATATTATAACTATTATTATAATATTATGGTTAAGAAGAAGAGCCGCCCCGAGAATCACTGTTATTATAATTATACGCGGAAGCACTCCGCACAAAAGACGACCCCCGCCGATCGGTTTATTAAAAAACTACTTAAAAATATGATAATATTATGCCTCGGAATACAAACTGGTCGCGGCACACGCGAGTGTTGTTATTTTAATATCATTTTAATAACAATATTATAATACACGCCATTCGTGTGGTATTATACATCTTACGACAATATTATTACACTTTTTTACGCTTGGACAAAAAATCGAGTCGTATAAAAGTGTATACAATTACGAATCGGTCGAAATCTGGTATAATAATGCGGCGTCACTATATATGCCACAACGCCACGTAATATTACAATGTCGTTATAGGTAGGTACAGTAAAATTGAATACATTCTTACACATATTAAGTACCAATTTCAAATATGTCAGGAAAAAAGTATTTAAGCAACGACAAAATATAGTATTTTTTTCTCCTTTAACTTGTTTGTAAAATCGGTTTTTTTTTGAAAAATATAATCTAACCTTTTCAGAGCAATTCAAAATCGATAATTATTAATACTGAAAAAAATCCAAGGTGTATTGCTGCATATTGAAGTGCAAATTTAAAAAAATTGTTTGAAATAATATTTTGTCAAACAATTTAATGATATATTTTTTGGGCACTAATAGTGATCATTAATATTATAATAATATCAAATTATAAGTTTTTTATCATATTAAATAATGTATTGTTTTTTCTTGCATATTTGTTGCATATTTTCCACGATTTCAACTGCATATTATATGGCATATTTCGACACTTTTCGGTAAATAAAAGTATGCAGTCTAAAATCCTCGCCCTTCATATATGAATAATGTTATACAGTTTCGTCGCGCGTAGGTACTATGTTAATATAATGTGATAATATTTCCTCTCTCGAACATCGTTTATAACCACAATTATAATGACGACGACTATTCGACATTGACATTGACACCAGATTTGCACAAGCAGACGGGGTTTTCACCTTTGCTCTATATACGGCGTACACTGCTGCTAAACAATAACAACGAGAGTGAATGCGCGCGTCATTGGCGTCATCGGTGCAGTGTTGCACTCGTCGAGCTGCATTAAATTATTAAATATTACATGAAGGTATTATTAAATTATTTTCCACCATCGAAAAAATATTCAACACGAGTGTTGAGTGTAATTATCACTTGAATTTATTATTTTTTTAATGTGATTTTCTTAAATTATGAAGTTGTTGTTCTCGAGTCCGGCGGGGGTTTTTCTTTTTAATAAAATATTATATTTTGGCTATAAAACGGCGGGACAGCGTTATTATTATGTGTCGGGCTTAAAAACATTACAATTATATTGTTTTGTAATTGATATAGTAAAACAATTTAATTCCAAGAAACCGAAAGTATATTAATTGGATTTTATCGATTCTAAGAATTCATTTGTACATTTTTAATTAATAGAAGCTCTAATTTAAAAATGTAAATTATTACACAAATATTACAATCCATGACGATTTCTTGTAATATAACTAGAATCTAAATGGCCAATTCTATATGGCGGGTTTCATTTGAAAAAAAAAAAAACACAACAATTCACTCCTTTCTGTTCAGCAACTATTATCCACTCAGATTCGATAAGTGTCAAGTTTTTTCACACATCATATGCGAAGAATTAAACAAATTAATAATTATATAATATTGCGTATTATGAATTAACCTATTCATAGTTTATACTAGACAAGTGCCGACTGCCGACCTAAAGAAACTTTATAGAATAAAGAAAACAGCGACCAAATCAACAGATATATATCGTAATCACCATCATATTATATAATTAATTCTAAAAACCCATTTTAAAACATGTTTCGACTAGAATTCAATGAAATGTAATGCACTGTTGTGGTAAAAAAATGTAGACGTTTGTTTAACATGATCTGGCTAATAAGCTGAGGGATTGAAGTCCAAAAATATGAAATACAAAAACAAAAAATAGAACCAAATTGTGGGGATTGAAATATTAAAAAAAGTCTGCGTCGCCACGTTGATGATTTATAACTACAAAAACTAGAAAACTGCTGGAAAGTGTCAGATAATCGAGAATGAAAAAAGCGTGGGCGGGGGATATATCTTACGTTTCTTTTAATTTTTTAAGTATATATAGGTGCTTTCGGCGGGCTCTTAAATTACGAATCTATCCGCGTCATTAGCGCAGTCGGGTCAGTGCACGGATTGTATACGAGTGGAAAATATTACTATTACCCAAACCAATTATACACACACATATATATATATATTCAAGCGACGATGACGGGGATACGCAAAAAAAAAAATAAAAAAATCGCAGTCGTAGAGATAACGAAAAATGAAAACTTTTTTCTCCAAATTTTATTTCGTATTTCGCGTTGTTCGCGGCTTTTTTTTATAACCGTCGTCGCCGTAGCGATATTTTAATTAAAAAATATAATACAACGACAACACTACGCTGTGCAAAACGACAAAAGAACATAAAAAGAAAGAAAAGGAAACATAATAATATTTTTATACGCCGCGCGAGGAGATGAAGGACGAAAATAATGTACGTAATTTAATGGGGGAGCAGACTGTGTACCTAATAGGACAAAATATAATATTATTATAATATAATATTTCGCAGCGATAAACCGTCGCCGGTTATGTCTGCGGGGATTGCGGGGGCTGGGGGAGACCCGCCCACCCTGTACAATATTATGCCCTTAAAACGGTATACATAATAGGTATATACATACAGAGGAACTTGGGACAAGGAAAACTCGGCGACTTTTCGAGTGCTCGGAATATAAGACACGCGCGCGCGTGAAATGCAAATAAGGGATGACCGGAAAGAGGGGCGTTATAAAATATCCGTTCCTCGGAGTTATTATTTTCGGCGGTAATTGAAAATCCACCCTCGCCGCCGCCATTCCGGCCAGGAATTTATTTATTTATTATTATTATTATTATAACCATATCTCGCATCGTAGCCGCCTTCGCGTCTCCCGCGTTATTATATTATATATATATTAATATCGTCGTGCTCTCCGAATAACGGCAATAAACCTCTCCCGATATATTATTATATTATTATTATACTTTGTATTTTATAGGGCGGCCATTTAATGTCCGTTAAACCAATTCGAGGACTTAAATACGGCCGCGCGGGGACCGAGTAAATCTCGCCCCGAGGTCTTTTATTATCGCGTATTGTTTATTATATACATAAACTGCCTATACCTATATATAGTATATGTATTATGTATATACACAACTTCCTTCCGCCCCGACGCTTATATACGATATTATTGGTTTATTACCCATATATATACAGGTACAGATACATTTGACGCGTTTTCCAGGCAGTCTTTTGTCGTTTTGATTTTTAACGGTTTTAACAAAACACCTATGCAACTAACACTCAACACCATACTTTTTTGAAACTCTACGTTTTAAACTTATTTTTTTTTCAAACGAAAAGTTTACAAATTTGCGTATACAAATATACAATTACCGCGAGCTCAAATCATTTTCAAAAATACAACAAAGTACCTACCTATGAAAAAGAAATTTCGAAGTATTTTATCACAAAATCATAATGTAATATGCGAACTGCAGTAGGTGGGTATAAAAATACGACAGTATGATAAACACTACGAAAACATAATAATATTACAGTTTCGGTTATAACACGGCGGGAGGAAGTACGCGTCACTTTTTTCCCCGTTATATACGCGCATTACGAAAAAATATCGTACACACACATACAGGTATAGTAAAATAACAACAGTAATATATTGTGTATACAACATTATCATTATTGTGACGATGGAGCCTTTCGGAATTAGCATAGAAATGGAATGCGCTCGACGCGCACTTTTGATGTTCAAAATAAACATAATACACAACATATAACATTATATAATATACGCGGGAGAGGCTATATTATTATTATATAATATGCAAATGTCATATTATGTGCACGCACTCGCGTAACGATCAACGTCAGACAACGAATCGTGAAACAAAATACTATATTATATTATATATATATTGTATATTATAATATTATACCTACGTGGCTGATGGTAAGGGATGGATGGATGGTTTTTGTTTTTATTTTTTGATTTAATGCGATGCGGTTTTTCTTCGTTGTGGTGACGAGCCCCGACTGCAGCTGCGGAGGGTGACCAATGATGCACACAGGTTATAAAAACAATAGATAGGCCATTAGCCCTTATCATTCGTCCTCAAATAAATTCATGTGGGTGCTTTTTTTTTTCTGTCGTGTTATGGGCGGCTATGATATCTATTACATCAGCGGTTCTCAAACTGTGGTAAAAGACTACATGTTGGTATACGGAACTTCCGTGACGGAATGATGAAACCAGATGTTTCATCGCTAATATAAAATCTATAAATCCATGGTTCTCATTGAACATTTGTTATTTAATTCGTACCATAAAATAAATGTATTTAACTATGTAAAGTTTGTATCTTTCTATTTTTAATCATCAGTGGTACGTGACTGATTGATAATATACTTAAGTGGTACGCGAACAAAAAAAGTTTGAGAACCGCTGTATTATATGACAGGCACCTATTTATGAGACGGAAAATAATAGAAGGAGAATTTAAAAATCTTATGGAAAATATTGCGAAGGTACCGAAGATTTAACTTACTTATTGATTAGGATATAATTAGAATAGGCTTGACAAGCTTAGGTATTTTTAAAAATAATGGCGGCTTCGTCCCCTGCCCGTCTTGCCCTCTTGAAATTAAAGCGCTGCCTGTAATATTCCTGTGATATACTTGGAGTAAGTCCACAATATACGATATTGCAGTCATAACAACAAAACAATTATATTTGACACCATCGCCAATCTGACCAGAGATATAGGATAGGTTTATATTATGTATGTAGGCTGGCGAGTGCAAAACTGTGTAAACCATGTACTTACATACACAATAATAATAATTGTTTTTTTTTTTGTAGGTAAGCAAAAGTTTCGACATCACAGGTCATTTGTTTTCCATGTGATGATTGTCATTATTAAAATAACCAAAAGAAACTTATAATGAGCCATAATAAATAATGTGCTGACTACATGCTCGCACTAATGTGAGAAATGACAAAACTGCATAAATCTAGTGTATTGTGGTCCAATAGGGAGAAAATATGGTATATCTATGAAGTAGGCATCAATAAAAAAATGTGATGACAATAGTGTAATTATTCTATTCGATATGAACATTGAACATGAATAATACTATTATAGACTATGGTCTTATTGTAATTAAATGTTTAATTGGTGTCCCAAGGCCGTTTCACCTCTAGAACTGCAATACAAGGCTTCATGATTTTTTGATAAAATGAGCACGAAATCGGTATTTTCTAAAAACAAATGTCTTAGGAAAATTGATTGACATGAAAACAGAACTCAGAAGTATCTATGCCAGGTGCTTTATACAATTCTTGGAAACATAAATAAATCATATTATTTTTTATTTTTAGTGAAGCAGACACATACTTTTCCTGTAGAAGAAATGAGAGAGATTTGGTGTACCTACAGATTGACAAGGTTTTATTTTAATTTAATTTATTTTGATAAGAGCACATAATTTTATAGTCCGCTTAAAAATAAAATTGTTTGTAACCAATACATTAATTGCTTATAATTATATGTGAAATTCAATGTAAAAATATTAGGTAGTATCTTTAACAAAAAAAAGGTCCATGCAATATAATTATATTCAGAATCGACCGCCGAGGATTAGTTTTAAAAATTCAAAAATTTAATGGTGCGATTGTCCATAATAATTCGTGGTGTTGTAATGGAGACTAAAGTCTCTCAATATATGTACAATAAAATTAACCATACCATTTTTAAGTTTATTATAATGTTTTAATTAATATGCCATTTCCATACCACAGGAAGAGGACAAAAGGTGTTGTAGATTCTTATAGCATCCATGATTAGAGGAGGCCAAGTACCTCCAAAGAACATTTTAAGCGACTAGCAAGCTTCGAAAAAAAGCATTCTCTTTTCAACCTCCAATATAATCTTTTACCTAAAAATCGAATTCCGACTATAAAGAGCACTATTTATCAATTTTGAACTGAATTAGATCAGTTATGGCACGATAAAACCAAATTCCACAATTCAGTTTCAATTTTTATAAGCCATAGAAAATCTTTGATGTATAATAAGTTCGATAATCATAACAGTAACTATCCTTACATCGAGGAAATCATCCAATGATACTCCATGTGGTATGTTTCCTTTATTTCTATGGTATTGACAGACTTTTATTTTAATAATTGACGAGATAGAAGGACAACTCAATATTTCTAAGAAATTTAGTCAATATTTTCCCTGAAGAAAAATATATAATCGTATATTAGTCAATATCATATAGTACCTATTAGAGAACATTTTTTTTTGTTACAATGTGATGATATTGCTAATGGAATGGGTAAGACTGCAATTAACACATAAAAAATATATTACTAGGCTAGTCGAGCAAGTTAATGATAATTTTTAATTGAGTTTTTAGAAAACATTTTGAATAGATTAAAATTATTCTATTTTTATTTGAACTCATTTAAATTAAAGGTTAAGTTAAAAAGTTAAAATTAACTTAACTTTAAATTGTTAACTAGTTTATACTCAGGATTGTTATTATGTCGGTAGGTACTATTACCATTGATAATTTTGGTAAAAACAAATGTTTTCTTGTATCTGAATTAACGGCAGTTACAAAAACAACAAGATTAATAATTGGTAAACACTTCATTTTTATTATTTATATATTTATATAATAAGCACTAAGTGTCAAATATCAACGCAGTTTATTGTTCGTCTGTTCTTCAAAGTCAAATGAACGATTTAAACGAATTGTAACTAATAATTTTTCATCTGTAATTAAATACATTTTTTATAATATTGTTTTTGTTTATTAACCTTGCTTTCAGTTGCAGTAAACACTAGTAACATATTGTTATAATACAGATTACAGAGTTTAGATGTTATCTAAACATAAATAATCTACAATCACACAATATTTACAATTTTGTAAAAAAAATGATATTTATCGTTAGGCTTAACTAAGCCTAACGATTATGTTCTATTCATACGTAAGTAAAATATTATAATTATCAAAGTTGAATTTAATTTAAATTAAATGGTCGTTAGCTAGATTTCCATTCTACCGTAATCGTTGGTTGGTTGAAAATTGAAACTTTTAGTTTTATTTCCCCAAAAAGCCGGCTGACATTGTATAGCATTTTAATTATTTTCAATGTATAAAAATATATACATATATATAAGCAACTCATTTTCAAAACATTTAAATGAATTTAATTCTTTTTCCTATTGATATCATGAGCCTATTAACTCATTTCTACGATGAGTTGGTATTAACTTAAAAGTTAATAACAAAATCATAAATTATATAAAATATATTATACCAATATACCATTAAACATTATAATAATTTAGTAAATTAAATGTTTTCAACATATGTTAATTAATTCCGGCCGTATTATTGCTAGTAGTAAACTGTATTACTATGATAACAGCAATGAATATTTTATATCATAAAATATACTTGATGTAATATGTTGACTTGATAGGTCTCCATCTTTTTTCAGTTCATTTTTGGTACTCATTAAATTTGAATTTAACACACATACTAAAATATGAAATGACAAAACTATATAATTCTATTGTATTCTGGTACAATAGTAAAAAAAATTGCATATCTAAGTCAAATCAAAAGAATAAATTTAATGACAATCGTGTAGCTAATAATTTTTTGTTTTTTTGTAATTTTATTGGATATGAATTATACTATCATAGTTTTACTGTAATTTAATGTTTAATCAGTTTCCCAAGGCCGCTTCACCTCTAAAACTGCACCAAAACAACCATTTTCTTCTTGATTTTTGGTAAAATGAGCACGAAATCTGTATGTTCCGTAAAAAAATGTCTTGGGAAAATTGCTTGACATAAAAAGAGCAGTATCGAAGCCAGGCCCTTTATAAAAACCCTGTAAACATAAACAAACCATATTATTTTATTTTTAGTGAAACAGAGATGCTTATTATTGAATGAATTGAGATGAATTTGGTTTTGCCTACAGACTGTCAAGGTTTTCTTTTAATTTCATTGATTTTGATACAAGCATATCATTATATTATGCTCACTTAAAACATCCCTTTTCATTTTTTTGGGGGGAGATTTTTTTAACATAAAAATACTTCCTGGATGTAAAAATACATTAATTTTAAAGTTCTATATCAAATTCAATGTAAAAATGTTAGGTATCTTTAGCGAATGAACTCAAGTTTTTAACAAAAAAAAAGCACCAGGCATATAATTACATCCAGAGTCGACCACCGAGGATCAGTTTTTAAAAATTAAAAAATGTAATGGTTCAATCATCCAGAATAATTCAAGGTGTAATTAATGACACTAAAGCCTTAACAATACATGTACAATAATATCAACCACAATATTTTAATTCATATAACAATTCCATGCCTCTTTAATAGGACAAGTGGCGTTGTAGATTCCTACACCGTCCATGATTGGAGTCCAAGCATTTCCAAAGAACATTTTGAGTGCCAAGCATGCTTTGGGAAGCTTATAAAAAAAAGCATTCTCTTTCCAACCTCCAATGGAATCTTTCACCGCGAAATCGAATTCGAACTATAAAGAAAACAATTAATAAATTTTGAACTAAATCAAATCGATTATGGAACGATTAAATCAAATTCCACAATTCAGTAGGTATTTAATGTATCAGATAATTTCTTATAACATATTTCGAATTATATTATACTATATTTGAATTGTATTATATAATTATTACTCTCATGACAAAATGTAGACATATGATTTTTTTGTATTATTTTGAATATTATACCCATTATACTTATTACGTATACTTTTATATTATAAATTAAAATAAACATTAATTGGTTTTTTTTGTATTAACATTTTGATATCGATTTTATCTGTATTTCTAGGAAGCAAATAAGGGTATAAAAAAATTCGGCGCATCCGAGTTGGGTCCCGAGTATTAGGGTTAAATCGCAGGTACTACACTAGTTGGGTCCAGGATATTGTTAGGTACTATACTAGTTGGGTCCGGGATTTTTTTAGATACTACACTAGCTGGGTCCGTAATTTTTAGAGGTACTATACTAGTTGGGTCCTGGATTATTATTTAAAATATTATACAATAATATTAATACAATTTTATTAAATTGAAAAGTAAATGAAAAGTACTTATACGTATATAATAATGTGACTATTATCGGATATTTCTCTCATGGATTTTTCGAACATTCGTGTAATAATATCAGTGTTATCGGTAATATCTGATAATTTTTGACATATCTTATAATAAACTATCTGGAACAGCGATAAATGCCGGTTAAACCTCGACGAGTTATCTATCAACATAGCTTACACGGTGCACACCTATAGTTACATATTGGTAGTAAGTGTTCTGCATTCTAACCACTAGCACTATGGAAGATTCTAACGTTATGTTCAGTGAAAAGGGCAAAAAAATATATATTATAGAAGGATATAAATTTTCATTTCACAAACTTCTGAAAAATGATATTGAAAGATGGAGATGTATTCATAGATCATGTAAGTCATTTTTTAAATATAACGAAAATCAATTTATTGATCAAAATTTGACACATAATCATAATTGTGATTCCGAAAAAATATTAAATAGGCAGATATTAAATAATAATTTAAAGAGAAAAGCTCAAGAAGATATATGTGAGAAACCTTCTAAATTATTACATTCCGAAATAAAAAACAATGATATAGATACATTAACACGTTACGATTGTACACTTATTAAAAAAAATATTCATAACGCGAGAAAAAATATTCTACCAAACATTCCACAAAGTTATGACGAGGTTCACAAAGTATTGAACGATTTAAATATAAAAACTAACAGACAAGAAAATTTTTTATTAATTAATGATAATCAATATAACATAGTTATTTTTTGCACAGTCGAAAATTTAAATTTTTTAAGTAACATGAACACATTTTACGTAGATGGCACATTCAAAAGTTGCCCAAAAATATTTATGCAAATGTTTACAATACATACAATACATAATAATCATTATATTCCACTTATTTTTTGTCTACTCCCAAATAAACAAAAAGAAATTTATACTCAAACTTTTAGGATGTTATGTAATGAATGCGAAAAACTTAATTTGAAATTTTTACCTCAAACAATATATGTAGACTTTGAAGAAGCTATTCATAATTCTATTTTATCAGTATGGCCGGAAATAAATATTAAAGGGTGTAGATTCCATTTAGGACAGAGCTGGTGGCGGAAAATTCAAAATTTGGGACTAACAAACGAGTATAAAAGTGATTCTGAATTAAGTAAATATCTCAAATATTTTTTTGGCTTACCATTTTTACACCCAGAAGAGGTGGAAAATTGTTTTATTGAAGATATAATGAGTATCCAACCGAACGACAGTAAAATTCGAGAATTCACTGATTATGTTTTTGATAATTATATTAATGAAGAATCGAGATTTCCACCAAAAATTTGGTCAGAATTTAATGCCTCTACAATGCGAACCACAAATTCCTGCGAATCATTCCATTCTCATTTTAATTCTATGTTCTACACAGCACACCCAAATATTTATCAGTTCCTAGAAATTTTAAAAAACGTACAAATGGATACTTATATCAAAATGAGAAGTGTAGAAGTAATGAAAAAAAGAAACTACATTTTGCTAAAAGAAAAATTTATAGCTGACAATATGAATAAAAAAATTGCAGGAATAATCAATCGATTTGATTTTGTAAAATTAATGTCGTATAAATTTTTACCAACACACATGTGATTTTTAATATTTTTTAATTTACACCTATATGGCTATATTTATATTATGTAATATGTATTTTTATACTTTGTTTTTAACCTTTTAAATATTTTTACCAACACAAAAGTGATTTTTTTTTTTATAAAATTCTAATAACTTATATTTTAATGGAAAAGAAACAAAACAAAAAAAAAAAAACTGTAAAAAACATTTTTAACCATACCTGTGGTCTAAATAGATCATAGACAGTCCTAAGTCTGTTGAAATGGGAAGGAAAATGTTAGTATAGTGTAGTACTTAAATCCGGGACCGAACTAGTGTAGTACCTATAAAAATCCGGGACCCAACTAGTGTAGTATCTAAAAAAATCCCGGACCCAACTAGTATAGTACCTAAAATAATTCGGGACCCAACTAGTGTAGCAATTATAAATTTGGGACCCAACTCGGATGCAGCCAAAAAATTATACCGGGACACAAATAGGATATGACCCTTTATAAATATTTTTTGCGGAACGCAGCTCACCTATACTGATAAAAATGTTGGACGCAAGTAGTATGCACCGATAATAATTATTATACTTACATTGATTGAATCATCAACCTTTATCGATGTCGAAATATTTCCTTTGATTTCTGTAGTATTTACTGATTTTTTGCTTAGGTAAAAATTAAATTGAATTTTGTTATTCGACTTCACAGAATCGCAACGCGTCATTGCTAAGAAATTTAGTCGGTAATTTCCCTGAATAAAAATATAAAATCTTTTTAATTAGAATCATGTAGATAGAGATCATTCTTTTGTTACAATTTTATGTTTGCTAATAAAATATGTAAGACAATTGCCTCATCTAAAAATATCAAGTTAGGGTAAGTACTTACAACCGGCAATTTTGGCAAAAACAATGTTTTTCTTGTATCTGAATTAACAACAACTACAAAAACAATTAGATTGATTAGTAAACACTTCATTTTTGACTTAAAATGTTATAAACAAAGAAGTAGTAACGCAGTTTATTTTTCAATGGTTATTCCGAATCAAATGATGAATGGTCCAATGTTACCAAATATTTTTAAATTTGTAATTAATGTTACCATTATTTATTGACCTTGCTTTTAGCATTGTTACAGTTTTCACCTATAGGTAAATTACTATTAATTATAATATAGTATTATAATAGAGATTACTCAGAATTGATATTACCTACAAAGGTAATTAAGCATTATACATATTATTTTCAATTACTTAAAAACGATATTTTATAACCAATCTTAGTTTAAATGTACTATGTACATTATAGTCGTTAGCTAGATTTCTATTTCACTATAATCGTAATATTTCAAGTAATATAAATTATACAAAATAGTTTGCATGTTCCCTTTTACGTACTTTTACCTAAATTTGAATTTAAAACGATTAAAAAAAGTCGTGCATATTTTTTTAGTATTTTTAAATAGTTATATAAAATAATTTTGCTTTAGGATTCTGAATTAGGTATATTTTGATTTATGTTAATTTCGACTTGCAGTCCTTAAAGGTACTGTTAGTGTAGTTTCTACGATAAATAATTTATGAATAATCACGAAATAACAAGAAATGGATAAATCATTATAATACAAGTTTCAATACACAATTTCCTCAAAATTTGAATTTCTATATTCTAATGCTGGCTATCATTTTATGTTTAATTTCCAGTAGAAAAAAAAACAATGTGAAATCTTGTACTAGAAACACGTGGACACAAAAATAAACGATACACTTCATTCTAAAACCGATACATTCATCGCTCCTCTCAGAATTTGAAACTTTGAACAATTATTCTATGAGTATAGGAAAGATCAGCTATATTTGTAACACAGTCAATATTCACCTCCATGGCAAATAAAAAAACATTTATTAAAAACACTCCAGTTAGGTTCTATTTGGTTATACATTATAACACTGTATAATTGGTATAATGAACGAGAACAATATTATCTTTTTATCAATAAAATAATATTACTTTTATTTTACGAACAAAGTAATATAATGTGCTTATGACAACAAAAAGTGACAAACACTGGTGCGTGACGCTGGCACCCGGGTGTTTGAAATTCGGCTAGAAAACCACATCAGTAATTGTTACACAATTTGAACAAATTTTTAACCACAATTCCATACGTAGATTTTCTGCTGCCAGTCGTCATCTAAATATGAAGAAGTCACAAGAAGGGCAGTTTCGGGTTAATTTTTTAACTTTTGAAGGCATACCCAGCAGGGTTCAGGGTTTTATAATATTACCGCATGAGAATTTCTTCGTTTGATGATAAAATATTAATTTCTATTTCTGTCTGAATCGTCGCTCGTAATCAACGTCATCAATTACTTTCATGCTTTTAAGCTCAAATTTTTCAACTATATCCAACTTGATACCAGCATAATCCGCACTCGAAATTGGAGTTCGAAACATTTTTCTACCTTAAAATCTATACCCAGACAAAAAAAAAAACGTAAAATTCATGATCGACAAAAACTATATTAATCATATATATATATAAATATATATCATAAAACAATGAGTATTAACTATTAATAAATAAATGAATTGAATGACAACAATAACAATTATAAATGTGAATAATGTGCAATATTCTTCTGTTTACGAGAACATGAATAATACTATTATAGTATTATTTTAATTTAATGTTAAATGTTTATTATGTTACCCAAGGCCGCTTCACCTCTACAACTGCAGTCTGCAATAAAACAACCATAAACTTCATTATGTTAGGTAAAATGAGCACGAAATCTGTATGTTCCGTAAAAATATGACTTGGGAAAATTGGTTAACTTGAAAACAATTGTATCGATGGCCCTTTATAAAAACCCTGGAAACATCAATAAACGATTATTTTTTTAAAACTTTTTAGTTAACTAGAACATAATTTATAAAAAAAAATATATATCTATGATTTCAATATTTTATTTATTGATTACTTTTTATACATCATATTATATTAGGATTAAAACTAACTTACAAGCTAGGTACTAATTAACTAATTATTAGTAAGACTGAATATTATATGCTAATCGAGAAAAATTGATTGATTATTGTAGTATTGTTACTTTAACAATTTTAAGAGCGGTTTGGTTTATCTGAAAATTTAAAATTGTCTACATATTATCTTGATCATATTAATTTTGACAAGTGTAAATCATAATTTTATGGTCACGTATTCTAAAGTATTATTTGCGGATTTTAAGATTTTTTTAAACAGAGAAAATATTGTAGCTGTAACAATCCAATTTCCAATTCAATAATATATTATTTCATTTATTACTTGCAATAACTATATACTTACATTAGAGGAATGATCAAATTGTTCGATGAATGTGTCATGTTTTCCTAAATTTCGGTGGTGTTGACAGACTTTTTACTTAGGTAAAAATTAAGTTGATTTTTTTTATTCGTGGGGACAGAAGCGCAACGCATCATTGCTAAGAAATTCATTCGGCAATGCCCCGAAGAAAAACATTTAATAGTTTTTATTAATATCATATAGTAACAGCCATTAGAAAACATCATTTTGTTACATTGTCGTTATGCTGTGGTAGGTAGGTACTTACAACTGGCAATTGTGGAAAAAGAAAACGTTTACTAGTATCTGAATTAACAGCAATTACAAATAAAATAAGGTTGGTTATTAAACTCTTCATCTTTGGCTTAAACTTTAATATATTATAACCACGCAAGCATCAAACGCAATTTATTATTCTACGGTTATAGGCGTGTTACATTCAGAGTTCTAGGTTTATTGATTCAATATATCCCTTATCTTTTTTATTTTGTGATATAATAATTTTAGTAAATTATAATTAAAATTATTATTTCGACCTTGCTTTCAGTATTGTCCCATTAGATACTTTTGACAAATTATTGCCAATTACATATTTTTTGTTTTGATATTATGGTATATTTTTAGTTTAAGTACCTATTATTTTAATTTATGACGGTGAAGTTTTGGTGTTCTATACTGATTTCATTCATGAATCTGAAATTTTTTTTTTCATTACTGATACTAATTATTAGGAGCAATGCAATTTGATAACGATTAAAAAACTTAATTTTCATGTGTTTAAAACGTATGATAACATGTCTGTGGTTATTTTGAGGTGACAGACATCAAGGAAATTCAGAACCTGTAGAACCGAAATCTAAGTCTCCTGTATGGATTCTTGAAGGGATTTTTAGTCATTCTTCTCAGTCTTTGTTGAGTTGTACCGAGCAACCCATAAAGAAACTACCAGTATGGACGGTAGGCATCCGGTTTGGATAGACACAATCAGCAAAACTGAATATTTCAATTGAGAAAAATGATTAATCGATGTATATTAAACAACTTTGAGAGTTGATTTGCTTTTGTTTGTATTGTGTTTTAAGAGAGTGTAAGAAAATGTATTTGAGTGTATAATAAATTATAATAATATAGATTATAGATTAAAATGAGCATGCGCCGCCCACTCTAAAAAATTTAGAAGTTTAGACAGTTTAGAGTCTAAGTAACTAAACAGCATGCCTTTGGACGTGTCACTATTCAAAGCGCAGAAATTGACATGGAGAACGTCCTTTAAATCCATGGTCGTCGACGCAACCATTAATCGTAATTTTAGTAGAATGGACAGCTTCAGATGTTCCTTTCAGACTTCTGGGAGAGATTTCAGAGATTCTTCTAAGCTTTTGTTGCGATAGCAGAATTATAAAGCGATATCGAATGAAAAAACTCGTTCTGATGGACATACTTATAGACAGTCAGTCAGATAAAACGGGAGGGAAGCAAAACCAAAAAGAGATATAACAGGTGTATGTAAAATGCGGTTACTGACGACTTTGACAGCCAAAATAGACTTTATAAAAAACAATTTGTTTAATATTTTATGTTTAATTGTTGAATGTATAAAAACAATTCAATTTTGATAGCTGATAACAAAATAAAAGTAAACAAAATGATTTTAATAAGTTTGTACAGCCCAACTAAAATATGCTTGGGACAGAATCACTACAGATGATAATATTATGTCAAAAGTATAAAACATAAATAATGAAACATGAAAAACGTCATATTGAGTATTGTATCATAATCAATAATTGTACATACGTGGAGTAACATGAAAATAAATACAAAAACATCAAATATTTCAATGTTATTAATTAGGTGCACGGACATGGATAATATTAAATGATATTGTTACTGATTAATTGTAATTTAATTCTTAATTATCAGTTTCCCACGGTCGCTTGATCTCTATAACAATCATAAAACAGCCGTAGACTTCATTGTTTTTGGTATAATAAAAACGAAATCTATATGTTCCATAAAAAAATGTTTTGGGAAAATTGGAAATGTTGAATAGTTCAGAATCCACTCCTTTCATTTTATAAAAACCCTAGAAACATAAACCATATATTTTCATATTTACATTACAAGTCATAAAATATATACCTATTACGAGTATGCATTATCATGAGCAATTAGAAACCAACTTAACTAATATTAAATATAATATTTAAAACTTTCAGCAACATACTATTACCCACCACAATGAGAATGGTTTTCATAGCTCAGTCAATTTATTCATATGGTATTGGGAGTTGGAGTGGTGCCTGCAATATACACTTAAATTCACTTGAAACCACTATAAATTCTCTCATTAAAATATCTTTTAAAAAACCCTTTATGATGAGCAATGTATTGTTATATAAAGAATGTGACCCGTTAAATTTAACTCAATTATATGCACGACATATATTACCGAATATGTTTTTCCTTGATATTCAACAATTTGAATTTAAACATGAACATTGTACAAGACTACAAGAGTGAAACAAACCAATATGTATTTAATTCCTATGTGTAGAACGGAATTTGAAAAAAGAAACCCATTGAATTCTGGAATTAAAATGGCAATGGATTTAAATATTGACGTTGGTTTGTTAAAAATCTTTAGATTATATAATGTGTTAATTTAATTATTTAGTAAATGTACTGGATATTTTTAAGAACCTTGTCTCCACGACAAGCCTCGCTTACGGAGTCATTCATTTATGTATAATGCCATATTATAATAAGTATAAATATTTGTATAAATTTACATGTAAGTATACATTTCTATTTTTAAATGAAAATAAATAAATAAATAAGATAAATATTGGAAAAATATAGTGATACATGAATTTAGTGAAGGTAGGTTAGAAGATATATTTTACTGTTCGTATTAATTTTAGAGAGGTTTGTATTATCTTAAAATAGTCAAAATTATATTTTAATAAATGTGCCAGGTATGCTCACATTTTGACCAGTATTTTTCTGTTTTTCTTTTTTGAGTTTTTTACTATACTAAGTTGTTCATTATAACAAAATACATATTTTGCAAAGTTTGGTTTCTAATTAATTGCAAAAAAAAGACTATATTTTTAACGAAAAAAAGCAAAAGTCAATGTTTTAGAATTCTAAACTAAGACATATTAGTTTTAAAAATGCCAAACAATTCTTTAGGGCTATTATTAATTTTTAGTAATTTAATTACAAATAAGTTAATCGTCAATAGTAACGATGAGTAATCTATAATATCTATAATACATGCACGCTATAAATTCATTAATGGGGGACGAGGTGACCGAGTGGTCTGACTCTTCCGCTGCGACGCAGCCGGTCGCGGTTCGATCCTCGGCCACCGGGCGGCATTTTTCTCCGGACAAGTCGCGGTGACCGGAGAGCAAGTGCTGCCATCCCCCACCCCCGGGGCATGGCAGAAACCTACGGGTGCCCCATTCGAAATTCTGCCAAAACAAAACACACACGTGTTCCCCCTACCGTTCCAAAAAAACCTACAAACCATCAATACAAGAACCTTCAGTACCTACTAATAGCTAATGGCCACAGTTGCCGGGCTCAGGATCAATTAAAAAAAAAAAAAAAAAATTCATTAATTATAATATTTTAACGTAAAAAATATTTTTTTAATGTATATAACAATTTCATACCGCGGGGATAGGACAAGTGGCGTTCAAGAATCCTAGATTATCCATTATCGGAGTCCAAGCATTTCCGAAAAACATTTTGAGTGACGAACAAGATTTGGTTGACTTATGTACATGAGCATTCTCCTTCCAATCACCAGTTGAATCTTTTATCGCCAAATTGAATTCCAACTATTAATTTATCAAATTGTTTAATTGAACCAAAATCGGGTTGACTAGCATAATATGAGTACAACAAAATGCAACAACTTTTCAGTCACCAATCGTTGTATTCGCTATTCAAATTATTTTTATAAGGTACATAATAATATAATCTCAAATTTATAATTTGTTCAATAATAAATTATACCTACACCATATTATATCATACTCAATTTAATAATTTTAACAACTACACTTATATCAATAGGAAATATAACCGTGAATAACAATTATAACTATACTTACATTAAGAGAATCATCTACTGGAATTAAATTGGTTATGTTTCCTTTGATTTCTGCGATGATGGCAGACTTTTTGCTTAGGTACAAATCAAATAGAATTTTGTTCTTTGACTGGATAGAAATACAACGGGGTATAATTGATATGAAATTTAGTCGGTATTTACCCTAAAGAAAAATATAAAATCATTTTAAGCAGTATCCTATAAGGTATTAGAGAACATTTTTTCATTACAATGGGATGTTTGATATATTTACATAAATATACCAGATTCGGTACTTACAAGTGGTAATTGTGGTAAAAGCAAATTTATCCTTGTACCCGAATTAACAACAATTATGAAAAATACGAGACTGATTAGTAAGCAGCACTTCATGTTTCGTCTACTATAGTGTCTATATTATAACCATACAAATATCAATGCAGTTTGTTGTTCTACATTTATTCGGAGGCAAATGATTTTTGGTCCAATGGTAATTACCTAATATTTTGAATCGATCAAATAATAATTTGTATGTATATTATTATTATTTGTTGTCCTTGCTTTTAATACTGTTGTAGTAGATAATTTATGCATACCCATCACATATTTTCAATTTTTTAGATGTGATATTTAATTTTAGGTACCTACCTATGATTAAAATTCTGCATGACTATTAAATTGCTTGTGTTGATATATTTGTTTCATTAGAATACAATCATACAAATCTACCATTTATCTTAAATTACAGGGTCAATGAGTGTTATCATGTTTAATGTACCTTCATGTCAAATATTTTAATTTCCTGTTCCAAATGTTAAAAACTTACAAATTAATTTTTGCGTACGTTGGAAGCAATGCAAACAACCACTTTTCGACCTCTTCTTCCTCTTAGAACTATAATTTGAATTCATGACTTCCGTCATTTGTTGAGTTCAAATTTAAAATTTGTTCAACAAGTGAGATGTCTACGGGAACATAATTATATACCTAACTGATATTTGTATAGTAAGATACTTATAGATTTTCGGGACACTTAAAAAAAAATGTATTTGCTTAAAACGTATTGGAAAGTAGATTAACTGAAAAATAAAATGAATGAAGAACGGTATGTAGGGCGCGCGCAAATTGCGTACCATGTTAGAAATCACAATTGTTAAACAACTAGGGAGAGTTTACACATTTTCAATTTCCTTCGGGTAAACATAATGTCGACTCGGGAAAGCTTATATATTTCCCTCAGGTAAACATAATATTGACCCAGAACAACCATGCCGTTCTGGACTTACTAATAATGTCAAGTATTAAGTATATCTTTAGATATGACTAAACTAATCAAAAGTAACAGTCAATTACAATTTTTTGATTTTATGAAGTAATTGCGAACACTAAGGTTCAATTATAATAGAATACTGTAGTTACTTATTTATTGGGAAGTCCTTGTAGTTCACGTGCATGAAGTTAACCCCCCGACTTTGTCACAGAGACTCCAAACTAATGGCAATATTTAGCATTCTTCTAGCAACTTTTATCAAGCAACGTTAAAAATGTGCAACCTACGACTTCGTAACCAATATACCATTAAATAATACATTTTTATGGAGTTGTAATGTAACTAGTACCTATACTAAATTATCGTCCCACCTGTCTGCTTTCTATTATACACAAAATGTTCAAATCTGATTCTCAGGTTGACGCTATTTACATAGACCCTAGTGTCACCATTTCCAAAGTTTTAGGACAACTTGGGTAGGGTAACTTAGTAACTTTGAAAGCTGTTACCGGCCACTCGGGTTAATTGCAAATTTCAAAAATACACTTGCAAGTATTCGCTCATCATTAATTTTGCTGTAAGAGTGTTTCCCTTAGATGCAGTAACATTCATTGGTAAAAGTAGTAAAAAAACAAGTTTCAAATTATTTTAAGTAGGTTGAAATTAGTTGCTAATATGTTGCTAAATAAGATCACAAGTCCGGAGTCGGTGGGACAACGTCGGGGGCTAACTTCATGCAACTCTTATAATCATTGTATCGATCATACAATTTACCAAAAAAAACTGAACGAAAATCATTAAATTTTTAGTATTAGCCATTATGGATAATGTTACTAAGTACCCACATAAAAATTAAAATGTGCTTATGAATTAATAATCAGGTTTAATAATTATTCAATTATAGGTAGGAAATTCTGAAATAGTGCTACCCTTATTTTAAGATAAGAGTGAGATGCGATTCATATAATGTCCCCGCGGTTAACGCGACGTCCTTATTAATCGGATATTATGAAAACATTAACGACGATTGACGTGTATAACACTAGTCGCTATTTTTAAATATTTTAAATAATCTAGACGGTCGGAACAAAAACGGCATACCTATAACTTGACACGTGTTTGACGAGCATTTTGAGCGTTTCCAGTGACATGATGTCTCGGCGAGCGAAGAGTCAAAGGGTTACATCATCATCATAATATAAAAGTGAATATATGCGTATATCGTTCGTGAGTTCTATGACGTGGCGTCGGCTTCGGCGGCAACACAAACACATAAGACTGCAGCAATGGGACGTAAATACAAATCATTTTGTAATAATAATAATATATTGTTATGCAGCCGAGTGACGACAAAGGAGAACGGAATGTGACGAAAGGACTCGAAGACACGCGCTGCCGGAAGTATTATAATGTATAATTATCTCGGCATAATAACATTATAGCTGTGATGAATATTATACGAAAAAATATTTTAGTAAAATAGAAACGTCACTGTCGCGCCACGTATGACATCACATCAAGCTTGTTTAGTGAACATATATAATTTTACATAACATAAGTATTACATAAATATTGTCACTCTTGTAACTCTTCCAGCTGCTATACAAACACGATAATCGTCCTAACTAGGCTACACGGTTTAATATATTTTTTAGTGGCTCGTACAACAGCTATCTCGTCACTGCAATCGACGAAACTTGATATGATAACATATTATATGATAGCCAACAGGTGTATACAATTTTATTGGATTTTATTATTTTAATCGATATGATTTGATTGGTATTTTTCAGCAGCGGTAGGTTAGGTATGCTCTTCTCGTTAATATTCAACTACTTTCGTTGGCTACATAATGCATTCCAACTGTATATACATATAGCAAATACTAAATTATTAACAGTGTTGCTAATATTGTACAAAATAATTTCAATGTATATTTTGATTTCACTGAGCTCAAATTATAATGAAATATATTAATATATTATGACTTTAGGTATTTCAAGTGCGATCCGTATAATATGAAATTAGGTAGGTATCAATTGATCAATACAATAAACTTATATAATTATATTAGAGTAAAATTAATACATTTCAGATTCATGAATCATTCCGGTACCTATCGAGCACTTTAATTGTCATGAACTGGTACCTATTGTCGTACACGCCGATCGCTTCCGACGTACCTACACTATTATAAACACGCACAATAATTAAAATATAACACCATTATATAACCGTTTTGTCTACCAGTGACGCAGTGACCGCATCAAGCGATCACCCCTGAAGGACCCTCATTTGTCTACGTCCATCACTTATTACAGCTTAAACTAGTTTCTATTTGGCAACATCTGTCAAGACTTACTGACTAAGACTTAATACTTCATTTTATTACACATCACATACATTAACCTGGTTAGTAATTTGAATAATATTCATAAAGCTTATGTGTACCTATATATTATTGTGCTTATAACACTGTACAATTATTAGCTTAATATTATCTAAAAAAAAACCAAAAAATTTGACATGGTTATTAATAGACTTATCATCTTCATCAAAAATACTTGACTCGAGGTCAGATAAATAATAATAATATAGATACAAACTATAGTTAAAAGTTCAGGTACCATTGGGCCAAAATTGATTTGACTCTGAATAACAGTAGAACAACAAACTGCGTTGACGCTCATTTGGTTATAATATTTTGGACAAAAGGACAAAGATGAAGTGTTTACTAATCAACATTGTTGTTTTTGTAACTACAGTTAATTCAGATACAAGTAAAAGTTTGTTTTTACCACAATTGCCGGTTGTAAGTACTTACCTCATTATAATATATAATATATATATTATATTTTTTAATCTTGTCAATTGTCTTGCTCATCCCATTAGAAATCATCAAATTCTCTCAAAAGAATGTTCACTACGTTCTCTTATATTATATTATAAACTGTACAAAGTAAAATTTCACAGTAACTTTCTAAATAACAGGAAAAATAATCGAGAAAAACGGGGAATTTTTACTCAATACCTACCAGTTTCCAAAAATATCAGTATTGTATTTTCTTGTGGAACTCAAAAACTAATAACAGAAAAAGTAGATAAATACTTGGGACTTTTCTTGTACTATCATTTTCTGTTAATTATAAAAATGTAAAAATATTTTGATTATTTTTGATCTATTTAAAGATTTAAGTTTTAAATTCTGAGCAGAGCAATGAATGTACTGATTTCACAATGATGTATACATTTCTTATTCTGTATACATTTTTCTATTAGAAATAATACTTTGATTTTCAACGCCAGCATATTTACTGATAGGAAAGTGAATCTAAAGTTAGGCCTTTTGAGAGTTGAAAATTGAAAATTCAAGGTGGTTTTCAAAAGCGTCTGCAAAAACAAAACAAAATAGGGAACTTTTCCCAAAATCAGTTTTCGACCAAATCGATTTGGTTTTTTTTTGTACTTAACTTAAAAACGAATACCGTAGAGATTAGAATTTTCAATACGCCATCCATTTTTTAAAAATATTTTTAATTTTTCGAGCTATTTATAGGTTTGGTTAACATAAAATTCAATTTTTAATAAATTCTTGCCGATCAAAAATATGTTTCGTTGTATTTTACGAGTAATTACATTAAGCCTATATTATATTTTACTGATTATAAAATGTTTATATTTTTTTACAGGGTAAATACCGAATAAATTACTTAGGAATGATGCGTTGTGTTTCTGGCAGGTCAAATGAAAAAATTCAATTTAATTTGTACCTGAGCAAAAAGTCTACCAACACCACAGAAATTAAAGGAAACATTACAATTTACGTTCCAATAGATGATTCACTTAATGTACGTTTAGATAATATTGTTTGATGATACTCTAGATGTATTGTTATTTTTATTATTAAATGGTATTTTTTATCTTAGACACACCTAACTAAGTT
Organism: Myzus persicae; assembly: GCF_001856785.1. NCBI lineage: Eukaryota > Metazoa > Arthropoda > Insecta > Hemiptera > Aphididae > Myzus > Myzus persicae. The sequence continues at coordinate 188,365 of NW_019103918.1, forward strand.
CAGTTGTTATTGTTATTATTGTATTAAATAATATACAACTTATGATTGAACGAATTATATATTTGATTTTGTATGGTTCATAAAAAATATTTGAATGCCTAACTGCCCTAACTCATAAACTTTCGAACGAAATAAATTAATTGTTTTCTTTATAGTTTGAAGTCAATATGGCGGTAAAAGATTCTATTGGTGGTTGGAAGGAGAACGCTTTTTTTTATAAGTCACCCAAAGCTTGCTCTACACTAAGAAAGTACGTCGGAGATGCTTGGATTCCATTATTACAAAGTGCAGGTGTCAACAACACCAATTGCCCTTTTCAAGTGGTACGGAAGTGTAAAAAAAAATATTGCAAACATTAAAATAGTCTGATCTTTGGTCTTATAACGTATAATGTATTGCAGTTATCTCGTTAAGATTAAGATAAAAACATATTTCTAATTGAATTACAATTCTATTATAGACTTGGCAGAAGATTTTTAAACTGATCCGATGCTTCCCGCTAAAACTATAATTATTTACATTAGAGTGTGGTTTTTTCCCTAATACTTGTCATTCCGTTCAGATGCGAAACCAATACGCTTACACTTTGAATTCGAATTGGAACTTAATAATACTGAATATACTATATTGTCATCTACAACGGGGAAGTCTATTTTTGAAAATAATAAATCCCGAAATAAAGACAAAAAAATATCTTTTAAAGTTTGAGCATTTAATAAACATTCAAAAAAAAAAAATTCATTTTAAAATCTTGATAATTTTAGGCAAAACAAACTCCAGTTAAAATTAGTTTTATTTTTGCTACCTATCAATGCTATTATTAATATTATTTCTTCTCTGTCATAATACAGTCATGCCTATACCACACTCATATATTTTTTTCCCCCAATTGTATGTTTATATTAGAAAATTTGTACCTAATTTCTAATCCTACTTCATAGTGTACAATATATTTATGATTCAAACTGTAAATAAAGAAGGAAAATTATGGTTTATGTTTCCAGGGGTATTATGAATCTACTGGCATAGATACTGATGTTTTCAATGCGGCCAATTTTCCAAAGACATTTTTTTATGGAACTTACCGACTTCGTTTTTTTTGTACCAAAAACAATGAAGTATATGGTTGTTTTACTGTAGTTTTAGAGATAAAGCGGCCATGGGAAACTAATTGACCATTAAATTACAATAAAACAGTACCTGACAACATTATTTAAATTATCTTTCTTCACACACATTATTAGTAAGATTTTTTACAATGTTTTCAAGTGGTAAAATACTTAACTTGATTTATATATATTTTTTTATTTGTATTATATATTTATAATGTAAAGCTATAACTATTGCACATGCATTTGTTTTTAGACATTAAACGATTAAACATAAAATATAAAATATACATGCTGTGTTATTGAAAATTTAACATATTGTATTGGACCAGGTGGCTGCCATTAGTTATGTTTGGCCTTTCGTCACTGACCCATTATTTTCACTGGCCCACCATACCTACGAATAGCTAGGATTGCGCCTTTTTACATGATTTACATGAAAAAAAAAACAAAAAATGAATTAATATTTTAAAGTTACAGGTTAGGCTGACATTAAACATACACTATAGGCTTGTTAATTTTTTTTCATTCGACCTACCTACTGTGTATGTATTAAAAAACTGTTTTTGCTAATATTAAGCGAAATAATGATAGCCACTTAAAAGTTTATTTTATTGAGTACAAAAAAATCCAAATGTATAGAAATATATGAACTGTGTAGGTTTCCGTGAGCTGTAAATTAATATGTATGAAGTTTTGGTATATCAGGGATGACCAATATAAATATTTTGCAATTAAATTTGGTATAAATGAATTAATATTTTACTTAAACAGTTATATTAAGAAAAATAAATTTCAGCCTCGTGAATAATACACAAGGTTTTTAATAATTGTCAAGTATAGTTATAGTACAGTATAGTTATTATTAGTTATACTAAAAATTAAAATAATATTTATTAAATATGAAAATATGTTGTGGATAATAATATTCAATTTATCTACTGCATCAATACTGAAATCAAGGTCAATAAATAAAAATACTATACAATCAAATTATTATTTAAGTAATTAAAAAATAATAGGTAGGTACCATTGGACCGAAATTTAAATTACTCCGAATAACAGGGAAACAACAATATGCGTATGGTCATGTTTTGTAATAATATATTTTAGAAAAAATATGAAGTGTTTACTAATCAATATTATTGACTTTGTAACTATTGTTAATTCATTCAGATACAAGTGAAAGTTCATTTTAGTACCTACCTCATTATAATGAATATAGCAACCATCACGTTGCAACAAAATATTGTTTTCTAATACTTTAGGACTTAAGGAGATACCTACTGCTCAAAACGAATTCATATTATTCTTCAGTTTGAACTACCATCTTAACTTCCTAGAAGTGCTAGATTGTGGCTCTACCCAGTTAATTAACAACATTTCATTTCATTTTTACCTGAGCAAAATGTCTGCCAACGCCACAGAAATTAAAGGAAACATAACCAATTTTGTACCAATGGATGATACTCTTAATGTAAGTAATTATTGTAGGTACATAGTTATAATTGTTTTCACGTTTTATATTTTCTTTGATATACGTGGTTAGTTATAATAGTTATTAAATTATGTATAATTACGTTTTATTATTAGATAAATTATAAAAGTTAGATTTTATATGGTTCACAAAAGTAATTTGAGTTCCTAATACAATAACTTAATGACTAATGTATACCTTGTGTCCTTAATAAATTATTGAGCTTTGACATAGAATTACGGTGGTCGACTAAATTTTAATCTATTTATGTAATTTTATATATATTTATAGTTGAAATTCAATTTGACGATAAAAGATTCAATTGGTGGTTGGAAGGAGAAATCGCATACATATATATATATAATATATAGGTTATACAAAGCTTGCTCGACGCTCATAATGCTTGGACTCCAATAATGGGTGGTCTATGAGTAAGCAACGCCACTTGTCCTCTTCCTGCAGTGGTATGGTAATATTACATCAATTTTAAAAGATATTCTAAACACAGTATAGTCGACGATTTTATAGCATATGACGTTCATATAGGACTTGTTACTATTTGAATATTAACTTATTTGTGATTAAATGACTACAAAAATAATGACACTACCAATTATACATTTTTTTTTAAATTTCAAAACTGACCTCTGAGGCTTCTACTCAGCTGTTTTTAAACCGACTTATTCTATTTTCCGTTACAAATATTAAATCACCATAGAATTAATTATAAATGAAACTTTGTAAGATTTGTATTATTAAATTGAAGAAGTTCTTTCTAATATTTCCCGTTATAATCTATTATATACAATGATGTGTGTCTTAAACTTGCTTATGTGTATATTTTAAGGGAACGTCTGAACGTAACACTGGAATTTGTTGTCTCTGTCCAAAAAGTGCGCACCATAGCAGATTTACGTTCAGCGGATCAAGTATAGCTTTGGTAATTAAAAAATTAGAACGAATCGAGGAACAATATCATTCAAAAACTGGCAAACTCAGAACGGGGAGCGGATACTAACATCCCTAGAATATCAGTATTTCAGAACTCCTACTTTTTGTTCCAGATACTCTTTCCGTTTCCGCATTCCTTTTAGCTGCTGTAATTATTTATCTAATCCCCCTAAGCTGGACCCTCAATTCTTTAGTACTTCGTGTAATTATTCTCTGTTCATTCTTAAATATATGTAATTTTTTTCTTAATTATTATTTAATACAAAACAATGTAATTGGACTCGTTCTGTATTTAATATAAATAAATAAATATCAACAGTAGCACTTACATGATCGGTGGCAGATTATCGCTCACCTGTATTTCTACAAAGTGCTCATACAAACAAAGTAGATACTTCACCCAACTCTGCTATGAAAATTATTACTGAAGCGGTTAAATCTACTTCCACGGAATGGCTGCGTGTATTTAGTAACTTAAGTCCACCCCATTTACATCGATGAAACTCACTAGTACGGAAGAGAACCAAATGCGTTTCGAACGCCCTGTTTTCAATACACAATGATATAAAATTAAAATACTGTTCCTAACGTAAGAGTAAAATCAAGGAAACCTACTGGAGGCTTCGTCGAAAATAAATCTCGAAAAAGTGCAATGTACCTAAAAACGAAATAGAATAACTAATGGAAAGACATAAATCCTGACAAGTCGACCTAATTCATAACCCAACGGAAGGAGTACTGTTGCCTGACCTTCCGAGAAGGGATTGAGTAATACTGAATAGACTTTCAACGGGTCACAGAAGGACAGGATACATACTCCACAAATGGGGATCTAACCAGGATGTGACTGTGGACACGAAAAGCAAGCTGCTACACACATTACTGAATGTAATATTCGACGATTCCAAGGAGACATGAAATAATTATATCGAGCCATAACAGACGTAGTATCATTGTTGAATTCTTTGGACATACAAATTTAAAATAAGATTAATTTAAAACACAAACCCATTACTAGTCAACATATTACCTATATTATCATCTGTTACCGTTTATAATTTATTTACTCACTTCACTTATTTACTTATGTTATGTTTAAACTTAACGAAATACAAATAATAACAGTAATAATTTCATTATGAAACATATCGGAGTACTGTAAGTCACTCATATTAATATGATGATTTAATACAATAGTATGCAATATTATCGGTTTTTTTTTAGGTCCATAAGATCTTTGATAAAAAAAACTTTTATCACATTCTAATCTAATCATTCAATGGCCAATAAATTCTATACATCGTTCAGTATCGTTTGATTGCAATAATTGTTCTACAGTTGAAGTAGCCATTTATTGTATGTGTGAAATTAATTTTATTTGGATGTATGTTATTTGACATTAGTAAATATGGTTTACCTAATTCATCTATAATTGTTATGTAATATTTAATGTTCATATCTCATACTGCTTGCAATGGTATAGATACACAAATAGTGCAAAACAGTGCAAAACAGTGAATATTTCTATTCTTTCATTATTATTATTCATATTCTATTCATAAACACATTATAAGAAATGCTGTACACTTACCTATCTTTGGTTTGTACAGTGTTTTAGTTATTATAAAGAGATATTTTGTTTTTATAAACCATTTCATTAAATATATCACCATAGTTATTTAACCTTAAAATTAAGACAGTGGGAGAACTTATAACAAATAATGTAAAACTGCACAAAATAACAAAACTATATAAATAAATTATATAACAAATATTATACATCTAAATTATTTAGAATATAATAATTGTATGAAAACCTGGAACATATTTTTAAAAGTATTCAGACTTCATATAAAAAATTACTCACAAAAAACAAAAAACTTTACTCTTGAGTACATTCATTGATATTTTAAAAAAACATACACAAATTATAAATGACAGTTAACTAACTGTTAGGTAGTTCGTCAGCTGGTATAATAACATTATAACAAGATAATAAATATACAGACAACAAATATTTGTGCATTGTATATTGTAGGTTGATATCTACTTAACACGAATGACATTAAATAAAATTATTAGTAGGGCCGAGGACTTATAGTTTTTTCATACTTGTCTAGATAAACTTGTCTAATAGCGTAAGCAGCACCACATTCATTATATCATACAAAACCAAAATACCTTCCTTTTTATATTGTGGAGTTATAGTGTATGATAAAAAATAATGAACATTAAACTATACCTACGAGTGGCCACTATTTCACATGAAATTTTACCAGAAAAAATAAACACTTGCACGCCGAGTGAAAAATGCTAATCTTTTCATAAATTCCAATTTTTTTTAATGGAGCATACACATTTTGGCATTTTCATACCAGAGACAACGATATGGGTTTTTTTATTATAGATTTAGAGAAAACGCGGCTATGGAAAGATTAAAATTGAACATTAAACTACCATAAAATAGTAACAACATAAATTATTATTATCTATGTCTAATGTCAATGCGCAATTGCTACATTGGAAATATTTGCAGTCTTAGTTTCTTAAAATTTATTTTTTGTTATCACACCATACACATACATGACAATTGTATAATCTATTTTTTTCTTTCTTATGTGATATATATGTGACTTATAAAGTTTTGTTATGTTATGTTATTTGTTTATGACGTAATATTGTACTACGAAGTACACATACAGTTGATTTTATACATTAAACAATGAAATAAAAAATATTGAATTTCTTTTTTTTCAACTAAACATATTGTATTGATCCTGGCGAATTCAAAGGAAAACGTATCGTCGATAGCGTATTAGTATATTACCACCTATTACCAACGTCCATTAAGTGCTTTTTTTGTTTGTCCTTCTCCTCCTTCCTTTTTTATACCTGTGTGTTTGCGTGACCTTAGGTTCACTTAGTACCACTTTTGCAAGTGTTTTTAGGCTCTTTATTGGGCGCAACGCAACAAATCCTTAAAATAATCTCTGAAATTCCTTCCAGAAGCCTGACAGAGACTTGGACGCAGCGATTGCTCTTCATAGGGTCCGTTGACGTCGTCGAGTTGATGCATCACAGAGTTGAAGAATTTGTCTTTACCTGTTTTTGCGGCAGAAGTCACTGGAAATTAAAATATATGACAGGTAAAAGTTTGTCTTCTACACAATTCCCGGTTTCAACTTCATACCTTATTTACTCTTAAAATTTTCATTTTTTTCTTTGTTAATAATGTATGAGATTTTCATGTAGATTGTTTCAGATTTCCGTGTTTCGATTGATTACAAAATCATTTCCAGCTGCTGTTGCCCATCTCTGTATATGAACACGTTTAAACATTTATGACATTTAATATTTCAAATAATATTTAGGACATTTAGGTAATAAAACATTAAGGTTAGTGCAAATTTCGGTCATCTTGTTCGACTGTATAAAATACGGGCCTTTGTGTAAAGAACCTATATATAAATAGTGGTGTCTGTATGCACACCGCGATAATGTAGTCTTTCAATGTCTTTTTATTTATTTTTTTTTTACATATTATACTCATAATAACAATCGGGTACCATAAACTGGTATCGCGAAGTCGGCCGAACACAAAAGAACCGAAATATAATACGCTTTTCTGAATGACTCCGTGGATGACGAAGTGATGTATCTCTCTGCGTGTACCTACCTACATTATACTGGGAATGGGGGTGTACGTATATTATACGATTGCCTTTATTTACGGTTCAAAATTGTCAGCGGGTTATTATTATGGCTACTATTTTTTTTTCTCCACGATATTTAATGTAACGATCGGAATGCGCGTTACCCGAAATTCGGGGAGGTACATAATATATCCCCATTTGTCAAAATTCGAATGCGTTGTATCGCGTGCATTATACATTTTTACGCCACACGAGTAGTATACACGCATACAGAACTGTCGTACGTGTATATAAATTGTATGCGGACCTCACGAAAATTCTCGAAAACTGTAACACAACTTCGAAATGAAACACGTTTTTGATTTTATTATATTATTGTTATTGTTATGATGATATAATATATATATGTACTCCTATAATTCACCGATCGTATAATATTATCACCATTATTGCGTTGTGTTTATGTAGCGCGGCGGCAATATTGATTTGACCACTGCACGGCGTGTGTCCGTTTGCCATGTACTTAAAGTAACGTATATAATAACTCGCCCTCATACAACCTGCATGCCCACGACAATGATAATTATATACGTATGCCAGGTATGAGCGTTACTATGTATAGGTAATATAAAAATATATACTAAAATATTTTTTTTTTTTACATTTATGTGCTATCGAGGGTGTCCTGTACTGGCATATCGGACAGAAGATCAGCTAGGTCTAATATCGTATATGTATGTCGTATTGTGTACCGAATCCTATATAGAATATAATAAACGCACAAACATTTTGCAGGGTGATTTTATACAGGGCGTTTCTGATGAATTTATTTAAACTCTGATTTTTGTACGTTTTAAATAATATGTGCTCAAAGGACATTTTTTTTTAATTCCTGAAATTTTTTTGTACTCTAGGAGTATTATGTATGCCTATCGACATATTTCTGTTTATACTTTATACTTCTGAGAACCCCCATCTTTACGGTAAATCAATTAGAGCAGGGGTGGCCAACCGGTCGATCGCGAGATGAATTCAAGTCGATCGCGACACCCTTTCGCATTTTCTTAAATTTTTGAACAATTTGTGTATCTTTGTATATCCCACGAATATAAAAATTAGATTTAGAAAAAGACAATAAATAACTATGAAAAACAAGACTATACACTGATATCTATTAACTATCGTATTATAGGATGGATAGCCCGCATTACTTCCTATTAATGGCCTTTATCGCGTTCGTATAAACTGATAATTTGTAATCAAATATATTAAAATACGTGTAGTGTTATAGTGTTAAACTGCGAATTTATATTGTAATTAAAAAGTAATAAAATAAGTGTAACACGCCTGTACATATAATATATTTTTTGTTTATTGACAACCTTTTTTTTTTTTTGTCGATCGCAGGTCTATCAAAGTTGGACACCCCTGAGTTCAACGTGTTTGAAAATGTTGATTTATGTGGCCCCAGCTAGGTTACCTAATTCAAAATTCGAACGATTGGTTTCCCAGGCACATTACAATTTTTACGCTAAGGACAATAATCCTTAAAAATGGTTTTTCTAAAAAAAAATGTAAGTATAGGTACACGCAAAAAAACATAGGCTGGTCCACGGTATATTTCTTCATTCGGTATAGTTCAATGTTATTTTATTAATGAATAAGGTCTTGAGTATATCAATTACCATATCATATGTGTACGATTATCATTTGATTATATTAACATATATATATGTTACCGTCAATGATGTAAATTAAGGAATTAATGTTAATGACTAGTCAAATAACGATATTTCCGATCAAATTAGGCAGTATACGATATTGACTAGGAAATATCGTTAATGTCTGTTATTATCAGTCAGTGATGTATTTAGAAATATTTCCTAGGTAATGATGATAACTCCGGGCTTTTTCAGGCGTGATGGGTAAAAATATAAAATCATTTATTTGTTGGTTTGATTAGAAATGTTCTTGTGTTGTAAAATTCTAGACGATTATCATGTAGGTACGGAGTATGGTATGCTAAAACATAGGATCACTAGATCACAACTGGTTCCGTGTCCTGAAAATATATTAAACTATGAAAAGACAATCGCGACTGCCGGAGTAAAAAAAATTACCGTTCGTGAGGCTGCTGGATACGGAATCGCGGGATCACAAGGCTATACTAGATGTATTTGTAAAGCAGGATGCAAAACTAATAGATATGCTTGTAAAAAAACAAATGTTTTATGCAATTCAAAGTGTCACAGTACAACAAATTGCAAAAATAAATAATTATGTATAATTTATCTTGTATTTATAAATTTCTTACTTAAAATAAATATTTCGTTAAACATAATTATCAACATCGTCTATCAGTATTAAACATTAAGGTAAGTTTCTAGACTTCTAGTCATAGTTCTAAATGTGTTTACAAGATATTTGAGTTTTACAACATTGCCTATATTGTCTGTTAATGCCTAGGCATTGACAATATCGACTACTAATGTTAGGAATTTATAATATTGGCTAGTCATTTACGTTATGAACTAATTTACATCATTGACGGTAACATACATAAATATATCAAACATAATAAAATTTTAGCATTAAATCAGATGTGTACCAGTCAACAGAAACGGTCGAACTCGTTTTGAATATTCGATTGCCTATCTTTTTTTTTAATTTGTAATATTATTATGATCATGTGCGTGTATGTTATTATTATTGTTTACTGACCTCGCTTTCACTATTGTTACTTCGGATGTATAGCTATAACATGTAGTATAGATATTATGTTTTGGTACAGTTTTATTGAAAATGATTACGAATTTAATATTTTCATTTTTCAATTTTGTAAAAAATTAAGTTAATTATTAGGTATGATTTTAATTTATGACAATGAAGTGCACCGTGTTCACTAATATTGTTTATGACGTACATTGTTTACCTTCTGATACAGGTAGTAATAATACAAGCATTTACAACAAATATAATAAAAAAATTAACTGCCGTATGACCTGGACTACGATATATTTTCTATGAATACGATACATATGTACAACAAGAGTCACACCTGAACGTTACGATCGACAACATTTGATATGATAACACGATATCCGATAGGTTACTAATCGGAGTCTTTTCCGTAAGATGATATGTACCTCCTAATCGCTTTATTCGATTGCAATTATCCGACTTGTTTATGTATTTTTTCAAATTGCATTCGATAGAATATATAATCAAACAAAATATATGCAGTTATCAATAATTCTGTTACAAAAAACTCCCACATTTCCACACCCATCATAAAATAAAAAACCAAAACACTTACCTTCTTTTGTGAGTAGGTATAATGTCTTATATATATATAAAAAAAAAACAATGGCTCCGATTGTGTACTTTGAAATTACTTATCTAAAAAAAACTCAATAAAATGATTGCATAAAAATTAATTTACATTTTCTTTCCAAATTACATGTTTAGGTACAAGTATGCCTATAAGACTAGAAATTAACAATTGTCATGTTAGTTTGTTAATGTTTTCATTTATATTTGAGATAATATAGGTGCCTATACCTACAGTGTACTTTTTTTTTATTCAATAAATATTATTATTTTTTTTTTGATTTAAGCTTCGGCAACTGAGGCCATTAGCTGAAATATATTTTTTTTTTCTAGTATTGTCAATGTAATGCCTTCACATGTTATAAAAGTATATTTTAGACAAAAAAATCTTAATGAATCTGCCTCTCATCTGTTTCCTTGCGCTTAAATGACGCTGAAAGTTGAAATATGTAACGGTTAGAGTATTAGACACGCTTGATTATTTTAGAACGAAATAAATACATTCCAGGTTGATGAATATGGATTATGAAAATACTTTAATCGTCATGAATTGTAATCATATGTACCCGAAAATAATCTACGGCATTAATATTAAAAATCAAGGTCAATGTATAATATCATGCGGTCATTATAAATGAACAAATTAAAAAGTAATGGTAATACCATTGAACCTCTAATGATTTGACTCCGAATAATAGTAAAACAATGAACTGCGTTGATGCTGAATGGTTATGGCTATAATATTTTAAGCCAAAGATGAAGTGTTTACTAATCAATCTTATAGTTTTTATCAGTGCTGTTCATTCGGATAGAAGTAAACCTTTGTTTTTACCACAATTACCAGTTGTAAGGAGATACCTAAATAATATATTTTGTTTTCAGTGTGTCAATAATAATTGTCTTAAGACAAATACTTATTTCGTTAACAAGCATCGTCTTTTAGCGAAAAACATTTCTCATAGTACTATGTTTGATACTAGTTAAAAAATTTTTATATTTTTCATCAGGGCCAATACCGACTAAATTTCTTAGGGATAACGCGTTGTGTATCTGTACGTTCAAATGAGAAAATTCAATTTAATTGGTACCTAAGTAAAAAGTCCGCAAACACCACAGAAATCAAAGGAAACGTAACAAATTTCATTCCAACGGATGATTCTCTTAATGTAAGTTTAGTTAACATTTGTATTATAACTTACATTTTCTATTGATGGAAGTTAAATATTCACCTAACTTATTGAATTGTATATATTTTATTATTTTAATTTACAACCTATTATTGAACAAATTATAAATTTGAGATTATAATTTTATCAACATCTGATCCGATTTAGATCGAAATAAATATACAAAAAATTATTTTCTTTAAAGTTGGAATTCAATATGTCGATTAAAGATTCTATTGGTGGTTGGAAGGATAATGCTTATTTGTATAAGGCACCCAAAGCTTGTTCGGCACTCAAAGTGGTCTTAGGAGATGCTTGGACTCCACTAATGGATGGTCTAGGAATTTACAACGCCACTTGTCCTCTTCCCGTGGTATGAAAGTGTTATGTACATTAAAACAATTACGTATAGCAAAGCAGTACCTACTTGCCAAACTTTTTAATTATTGCAATGTGCAGTAATATTATTATTTATGATTAGTAATCTTAAGAAGAAAATGTTTTGATTATATTTCCAGGGTTATTTTATAGCTTCTGGAGCAGATACTAATCTTTTTCATTCGGCCAATTTCCCCAAGACATTTTATTATGGAACATACAGATTTCGTTTTTTTTATACCAAAAACAATGAAGTTTATGGCTGTTTTATTATAGTTATAGAGCTTAAACGGCCGTGGGAAACTAATAATTAAACATTAAATTAAAATAAACCATATTAACACTATTAATGATTATTGATTATCCTTGTGCTTTACATCATCAACATTGAAACATTTGTTATCTTTAAATTGTTCACTTACATTAGTAATATTGAAATATTTGTTGCCAATTTGTTTTCGGATTTATTTTTTCGTTTTGCACATGTATACTTTTTTTTATATACATTCTATACTAAACGTGATGACTTATTAAGTTTTTTTATGTTACTTTAATTAAGTATTATGTAACTTGATATGTAACACACAACCATTGGTTTTCATACAACTAAACATAAAATAACATATGCATTTGACTGTATTGAAAACAAACATATTAAATTGGTCCAGGTGGCTGCCAAATAAAATAAATAAAGGCAATAGAACAAATTCTTTTTAACTGTGCACCTATTAGAGTATTTCTCTCTTCTTTTACATGTTTGGCTGCCCATCCGTTGCTTTTAAAATTTAATAATTTTGTTATAAGATATGATAAGAATTCAAAATATGTAGTAATAATATTATTTCAGATTATTTGGAACTATATTTTATTAATGCGTTAGAAACCTGACCATCCGGGTGGTGGGGACTGCGCACCACACTATCATTATTTATACCTACCGGCTACCTCAACCATGTTTGTACTAGTATTTTATACCACTGTGTCATACGTCGTTGTATTGAATTTTCAATTTTGTATGTTGTATCCCTACTCGTCTTGTCCTTTTGTAATGTACTCAACAACTTTTCCTTTCCCTTTTCGGCCGACGAAGCCACCGACCAGCATAGCAGCGTCGTCGACTCGGGTCGACAAGGTCCACGACCTTTTGCGTGTTATTACTTTATGCCAGAGCTACGAAAACCTAGTTTTCTAGTCCCATAACATTCAAAAGTGTCCCTAAAGATGTACACTCAAATATTTACAATCCACAAAATGTATAAAAACCTTTACGTTCCTTTAATTTTTTGCTTACTTAAAGATAAATTCACACCAAACATATTCGCAAACTTTTCAGTTATTAGTCTATGAATGTATTAAGATTAATTTAACTTGTGAACCAAAACGCAATTTATTTAGGCGCTCTTTCAACGTGGTGACAAATTATTATTAAAGGCTGTAGGTTTCATATTGCACAAAGCTGGTGGAGAAAAATACAAACTTCAGGCCTTAGTAATAAATATAAACGAAATAGGTAAAAAAAACAAAATTAGGTAAATACTTGAAGTATATTTTTGGATTACCATTCTTAAGGGCTGAGGAAGTTGAAGATTGTTTTATAGAAGATCTAATGTCCATTAAACCAAATTATCAACAAACACAAAAATATACGGATTATATATTAAACAATTATACTGACTCGGAAGCAGTTTTCACTCCTAATATTTGGCCAGACTTCAAATCATCAACAGTGAGAACGACAAATGCCTAAGGATTTTTCCAAGCTCATTTCAATTCAAAATTCTATTTAGCAAAGCCTAATTTATGTCAATATATTGAACTTTGAAGTCTTGAAAACTGTACAAATCGATAGTTACATCCAAATAAGGAGTGGGCAGAACAAAAGGAAAATTATAGTATTAAAAGAAAATTTTATTGAAGAAAAAATAATTTGAAAAATGTTGGGTCCAATAAATCAATTTGAATTCGTAAAAGCCTTTTCGTTTAAATTTTTACCAACCATGTGAATTGTATGATATTTTTTAACATTTTATACTATATACCTACTAATATTGACATTTTAACATTTTTTTAACTAACTTAACGAAACTTAAAAAATATACATTTTTAACTATACCTGTGTTCTAGTTTACAGACCACTGACAGTAGTAAGTCTGTAAAAACGAGAAGGAAAATGTTTTTTTGAAGGGACCCAACTAGTGTAGAAAAGTAGTGAAAAACACTGAGACCTAACTAGGTAAAATAAAGGTCTTTCGGATCCGACTAGTAAATGCCAATCTAACTATGTCTCTTAAGTTCTTATCACACACTTATCATACACTCAATTTAAATTACATTTTTAAATACAAAAAACTAATTTACTGATGAAAATCGTGAATAGTTCATTTGAAATGGAAAAGTCAAATCCAGAATAAGTATCTAACATCAAAATTCTCTCTTAGTATTGATTTTACCATTCTTATTTCATTGGCTTTAGATAGAATACGAAGTGCACTTTCTGAAGTTACATTGTCGTATGTAGAAAAGAATTCGTTCTAAAAATAGGGAACAAGTTATTGAACCATATTTCATATTTGATTATCTTTGAAAGAAAGGGAATGTCCATTTTCTCCTTAAGGGTATACAAAGTATCGAGATCAAGACTTTTGGACATATTTTAAGTATTAAAGCCGTAATTATTTAATATGTATTTTAAAACCAATAAAACGTATACATATTTTCTGCAGGCTTTCCATTTTTTTCAATTTGAAAAATATAAAAAGGCCCCATACTGATGATTCATATCCGAATAAAGTAAGAACTAAAAATCAAAAATACCATATACAACCAAAGAAATAACTGCTCCAGATGGTTCCAGCAAATTAGAGGATGAATTAGCGTTAATTTTAACTTGCTGATGACGATCATTTAAAAAGGACTTCAACCAATTTTAAGTGATCCTAAAAAGCTCAATCTAAGATCAGTTAATAAAGTGAATGAATTGATAATTTTTTCTTTAGATTGTTATTTTAAAACTTAAGCATCCAGTTTTTAATTCAGTATTTTCTTTTTAAAAATATTGATTCAATTTGTATAGTTGAAATGAGTGACTCTAGTAGACTTCAATTAAATATAGTCTATGATGTCTTTTCATGAATTAGTAATTTTGATTTAATAATTCTGAATTTCAGAATAAATTGTTTTAAATGTGAACACAATATCTTTTAAGGATATATCATCTGCAATATTTTTCCCTAAAAGACTTGAATAATTAGTTGATTAAGGTGGACGAGGTTAAATAATTGCAAACATTTAGTAAAATCAAAAAACAATAAAATGACAATATAGTTGATTAGGAAGCCGTTTATCTAAGCTAACATAATAAAGTAAAATATTTTCAAATTAAAAGTAAGTTCTATAGATCAACAACAGAAATTTAAACACATAAAATGACCGGTCGTCTTACCAGTCTTATCAGCAACTAGCAAGTAATATGTACTGTGTGGTATATTACATAAATATAAACTATTATAGTTTTATTGCCATTTGATGTTTAATCAGTTTCCCAAGGTCGCTTCACCTCTATAACAGAAGTTGCACAGCCATAGACTACATTGTTTTTGGTGAATTGAAAACGAAATTTGTATGTTCCATAAAAAAATTGCTTGGGTAAATTGAAAAACGAGTGATTAGGACTCATGTCAGATGCAACATAACAACCCTGCAAATATAAATCATTTTTTTTCTTCTCTAAATTACACAATACACATCATATGTATACATGATTATATATTGTGGATTATAAGCAATTGGAATTAAAATATCTAATATAAACGTACAATTAATGAGGAATCAATCATTTCCAATTGGAATAAGAAGCTGAAAAATAATCAAAATATCTTTCAATTTTTGTCATGATGTAGAGAAACTGTCACGTAAGCGTAAAAATTTCGGTTTTAAAAAACTATTGGAAACTTTAACCAAAAACAGTGCTTAGTATCTTCACACTTCATTCAGTATTTTACTGTTATTTCTTTATTTTTTTTTAAATACCCAAAAACCTAAAAGCTTTATAATTGCTATACCTATATGCATTTTAAATGTAATTTTTCCCATTCAATATATAAATGTGTTGAGTCTAAGGTCTTAGATATGTTCATATTTGAACAAAAAAAAGTCATTCATCAACGTAAAACCATACGAGAGTAGAGACTATCACTAAGGCTCAGTTTTAAGAAAGACTTTGGTTCAAAATCAAAAAATCAACCTAGAATCAAAATGTAGAATATATTAACGATTTTATTATTGTTATTTATATAATGCTTATTCTTACCACGGGAATAGGACAACCATGTATATTTTGCATTCCTAAACTTTTCGTGACTGTAGACCAAGAATTTCCCAACAAATTCTTGAGTGAAGAGCAAGCTTTAGGTGTCTTAAAAATATGAGCATTATCCTTCCAACCACCAATAGAATCTTTTACCGCTAGATTTACTTCAATCTATAAGGAAAACAATTTAAATATTTTGAATGCCATCGGCTCAACCAGCATAAAACGATAAAATTCAAAAATTATTTTAGAAGTCATCGCATTTGGTACTGAACTTATTACATGAACTAGATATATAAAACAACAGATTTATAATTTGTCCAGCAATAAATCTATACTATACCATAGACAATTTAATAATTATAGCAACTAAACTTACTTCAAGATAAAACCCACAATTTAATGATTATAATAACATCTATACTTGCATTTAAAGAATCATCAAGCGGTACATAATAAGTAACGTTTCCTTTAATTTCTGTGGTGTCGACAGACGTTTTGCTTAGGTAAAAATTAAATTTAATTAAGTCCTTCCATTTGATTGTTTCACAACGTACAATTGCTAACATTTTTACTCGGTATTCACCCTGAAGAAAAGTAGAAATTTGTTACGGAATTAGAACACATTATAATTTAATTAGGTAAGAATAAGGTACAGAGAACATTATTTTTTTACAACGTGGGTTACAATTTTGTTGCTATGTTGATACATGTACCTAATTAGGTGCTTACAATCGGTAATCGTGGAAGAAGCACACGTTTAGTTGTATCTGAATTGACAAAAATTACAAAAACCATTACATAATATATTAGTATACACTTCATCTTTCGTCTTTAATATTATAACCTCAAAAGTACCAATGCGATTTATTGTCCTACTGTTTTCGCGCAGAGTAAAATAATTTTTTGTACAATAGTAAATACCCGTCTAATCTAATTTAGTTTTAATTTTCAATGGAATCATGTGTATGGATTTCATTATTTATTGACCTTGTTTACACTAATATTACAGTAGATGGCTATAAAATGCAATATCATATGTATAACAGATGTACACAATGTGCATGGATTTTTATCATCTAGACCATGCAGATTATATTATTAACTGGTGGCGTAATACCCTTGGACTTAAATATGTACAAAAAATCCCAAACAGCCGGATCACTATTTGTGCTATTATAAACTCTCCACAATTTGCGAAGGTTATTATGCATTGTATATTATTATATGATAAAAGCAATCGAAATTGGATTTCATTAAGAGTATCTCATTGTTTATTAAGCGTATATCAATAGAAACCATTTAATTAAACATTACAATATAAATTAAATTTAAAAAAGTTAAAATTGACTGAAATTAAGTTTTTAACACTCTTATGTCCACGCTCGATTGCACATGCTATTTTGCACTCTTGTGTATTTATATATTGTATCTATATTATTAATAAATATCAGATTGAAGTATTACTAGTTTAATCTTATATATTTGCATGATCCTGTGTGGAGGGTTCCCACATTATATTATAAGTTATTGTATCACTTTAAGAATATATCTTGGAGCACATTACACTATAAATATATTTGTACTGGTTATATCCAGCGCCACGGTCATGGCCCGAGCCAAGTAAAAAACAATTACCGGTGTCACAACAACAACGAGTTTAGTAAAAATTCAAATCTTTGGTTTCGATTTTATGACCTCAGTAGAAATTAAGATAGATGCCCTCGTGGTGATAAAAACGCTCCTATAATAATCATAGAGTGGACAAATTAGAACAAAAATTATTGATGTAAAAATTTGTGATATCACAGAAAAACTCTTTGTTGAACCACGTGTGGAAAACGCCTAGTAAAATAAAACAGATCCCTAGCACTACAAAGATGTGATATCATAAATAAATGTTGAGAAAGTTGAATTAAAGTACACATATTCTCAATAATCTAATTACTTGGCGAGAAATTATTTTGATTAGAAATTTCTGTCAAAATATTTTAAATTAAAATAAGCTTTATTATGCCTTTTGTCAATTTTGTTCACGTTGTTAGTGTGCCGCGTCATATGAAGTATATAATTTCTCACGACGCACAGTGGGACAAATCAAGGTTTTAGGAGGTCAAAAATAGAAAATTTTAGTGTCTTAATCAGCGGCTATAAACTGCAATAGTTGTTGCCTCTTATCTCACGATGCCAAATATATAGCAATATGCGATAATCATTAAAAAATGAGCTGATAAATGTAGGTATGGTTCACAAAAATTTGTGCATTTCATGCATTCACACCGTGTGCACGTGTATTATACATTTTAGTTTTTCTTTATTGAATATTATACAATTTGTTTTGGAGTTTTGTGTATCAAAAATGGATCAACATATAGCACCAAGTAAGTGTATTGATTAGTATTTATACCATATATTAAAATTTACAAATATAAATGTACTCGTATATCACGCAATTAAAGAAATTATACTTTTTTTGTATATAATTGAGTAGAAAAATTATTTAGGGGCTCTTAGAAGTAGCAATTATTATTCGTTTGATGCATAATCATATTTAATATATAATACTAAATTGAAAAGTTGCTCAAATTTGCCCCTTTTTAAATTACGATTTTATTACAATAATTTTTTTTATTTTTTCTCATAGATAAAACTGACATTGTAAAAAAAGTTAAAAACCGTTGTTTAATTGAAGAATTAAGAAAATCTGGATCTGCTTTACATACAAGTTCTTGTGAGGTCCGAAGTACCTTGACCATGTATTTGCATAATACATTTGGTGACGAGTGGGACTTATGAGGACTTTGAAAAATGCGTTAAAGGGAAAATTGAAAGATTTTGTAGTACAGTAAATAAAAAATGGAAAGAATCTAATCGATGTATGTCAAAATTTTTAATTAAAAATGAAAAATGGCTACAATTAGAATTTAACATTCCATTTATAGCAAAAAATGAAATAGGCTGCCAACCATCAACAAGTCGAGGTAGGCCAAGTAAATCTTTTTTTGATTTAAGTGAACGTTCAAAACGTAGGAAAACCGAATATTTAAGGAAAACGACAACAAGTGAGGTATTGATTTGTGCTGCGAAAAATACTTTGCACTCTGAAGGGAAACGAGCAGCTGCTCAAATGTTGTCACAAATAACTGAATACTCTCCTCGTAGAGCAATTAAAATTAAAAATATGTATAAAAATAGTTCTAAAACTGTTATGCCTTATACTGAAGATGAGGCTCTAGCTTTTATAGTTGACACACGCATGACAAAAGATGCTTATCAAATAACTAGACTTGGGGCCAAACAACGTGGAGCTAATATTTATCCTGCATATCATCGTATTCGTTTGGCAAAAGAAAGATGTTACCTTGAAGGTATAGAAATTCACGAGGAAAAATCTTCTGTTCCACTCCAACATTTGTTAGATCAAACACTAACTAGATTATTTGAAACATTTAAATTTGATAGTAATATGAATCTTGATGAAGTGTATAAAGACCTTAATTTTTTATGCAAGTGGGGTTGTGATGGAAGTTCTGGACATAGTGAGTACCACCAAACATTCAACGATCAAAATATAACAGATTCAAGTGTTTTTTTATTTTCTTTGGTCCCATTACGACTAACCGGAATTTCGAAAATTTCAAAAAATACAACAATTTAATGGAAAAATCCAACACCTTCGTCTACGCGTTATTGTAGACCAATAAAATTTATGTTTAATAAAGAGACAGTAGAAAACACCAAAAATGAAGTGC
The DNA here is from genome assembly GCF_001856785.1 of Myzus persicae. Taxonomy (NCBI): domain Eukaryota; kingdom Metazoa; phylum Arthropoda; class Insecta; order Hemiptera; family Aphididae; genus Myzus; species Myzus persicae. Next base: position 208,490 of record NW_019103918.1, read on the forward strand.
AAAAATTAGAGAAAGAAATTGCAGAACTAAAACCCTTAAAATTAAATATAGGTAAATAATAATGTTGTGTCTATTAGTTATACAATGGTTATGACGATGATTGATGGAAAAGTAATAAACACTTTAACAGAATCTTCAAGCCAAGTTTGCTTTATTTGTAAATGCAACCCGACAAATATGAACAATTTAGACCAAATGCACACATTTCAAATCAATGAAGATAATCTTAAATACGGTTTATCCACATTACATGCCTGGATCAAATTTTTAGAGTGCACTCTGCATATTGCATATAAATTAGAATCGGCTCCTACAACAAAAAGGACAACTGTTGAACAAAAAATTTTAATTTCAGAAAAAAAGAAAGAAATACAATCTCGTCTTTGGGAAGAGTTGGGCTTAAAAGTTGATAGAGTGGTTCAGGATATGGGTACATCAAATACGGGGAATGTTGCCCGAAGATTTTTTAAGAACCCGGAAAAAGTCTCAGAGATTACAGGAGTTGATGTTCGACTAATCCATAGATTTTCAATAATATTAGCAGTGATTTCTAGTGGTCATGAAATAAATTATAAAAGATTTGATGAATATTCCAAAGAAACAGCTAAACTTTATGTACATTTATATAATTGGTACCGTATGCCTCCAAGCGTGCACAAAATTTTGATACATGGCTCTTTAGCGATAAAACATGCCCTTGTTCCCATTGGACAGTTATCTGAAGAAGCACAGGAGTCACGAAACAAAGACTATATACGATTCCGAGAACACCATTCTAGAAAATCGTCACGTATTAACACAAAAACAGATTTATTTAACTTCCTTTTGATAACATCTGACCCAATAATAACTGGATTAAGATCTCAGATTAAAATTTCATCAACTCAATTACCTTCAGACGCAATATATTTATTGAATATTGAAAGCACCGAAGATTACGAGTCTAATGAAGAAGAAGCTGAAAGTAATAGTAATTAGAATTAATTTTAAAGCTTGTTAGTTGATTAATTAAATTATTAAATTGTTTTTTTACACATAAAATGACTTTGGACGTCTTCCGGTACTAGAAAAATAAGCTTATTGTACTTATAATATTATATACATATAACCTTTTTTGGTTTTATTGCGATTTGATGTTTAATCAGTTTTCCGACGTAGCATCACCTCTAAAACTGAAGTAGAACAGCCATAGGCTACCTTGTTTTTGGTGGATTGAAAACGTAATTCGTGTGATTTGTACAAAAAATTGCCAGGGTAAATTTGAAAAGTAAAATAATTTGGATAATTTTGGAATAATAAATAAACATTTGGCTTGGAGGTCTCATTTCGAACCCTGGAATGTTTGAAATTCCAGTTTCAGTGTCTAGAAATTTCACATCACTCATGAAAATCGGCAATTAAATAATACGATTCTCCATCGTACCTATGTCCGGTGCTTTTTCGTATTTAAACAAACTGTATGTTTGAAATTCCTGTTTGAGTGTAGCAAGTCAGCCATCACAGGTATAATACGAAACCATAGTTATTAGCAATCAATCGGCATATATTACGAAAAACACAAATAAGCTTTCAAACTGTATGTGACTATGTGAGCCTATAGCTACTAGCCATTAGCTAGTAAAACAACATAATAAATTATAACTGCACAAGCCACACCGAAATTTATTGTTCTACCGTCATTTTTAGTAAAATGATTTTTGGTACTATTATAGTGCTTAATCTTTTTTAATTTGTTATATTATAATGTGTATGTAGGTATATATTGTTATTATCTATTGACCTCGATTTCACAATCGTTTCTGTATACATATAATATTATCTAGATAATACCATTATAGATATTATATTCACAATATAATTGAGAATTACGATAACTATACATTTCAAAATTCGTAATTATGATAATGGGTCTGATATTTAATTATTAAAGTGCATGTTCGCTAATCCGTGACGTTTTTTCCTCCTAATTTAGTGATGTGAGCATGATATTAAATAATTGATACCCATTAATTCCAGATCGTTGGAAATTTGTCACGGTACTAGAAATTCATATGTTTCATTTTCATGTTTCAATTCGATCTACAATTGCTAAGTTTGGAGAACTTTCGATATCAACCATTTAAATGAAAAGAAATATTTATTTAGTTCTACTTTAGTCAAACACAAAGGACATGAAATAACATTATGACTGGGGCTAGTTTTTCATATGTGTCCTTTCACTACATTTGAACTACGCATTTTGACATATTTATCACATTGTACCTATACTTGAGTTGAGACTTGAGTCAGCGATTAGTTGAAATATATTATAACTTGGAGTGTTATACACGATATTCGACTTGGATAGGATAATAGTTCTTAAAGAATATATCTAAAGAATACGGATTATATAATAGTTGTAAAGAATTAGAAAATAAACCAAAAAGATAGTGAAAATAAACTATTAGGCATCACATAAGCATGTATAAATGCAGCGAAATAGTGGCAACTGCATGTCATCGATTATCATAGGGCTTCATGTCTATGATATGTTTGTAAAACAGTCGTCTACAAAAAAATACTTTCAGATATAAGTTTGGCAGTCCAAAGAATAATTATAAGTATTTTCCAATTACTGATTTATTTTTAAAATTTTAAAACTTATTAGCTTCATAACATTTAATTAATTAATTTTAACCATTTTAAAGAGTATAAGGCAGTCAATTATATTAGAGATGGTGTAGTAGAGTTTAAGGTCTTCTGAAAATAGTTGAAACTGGTAAAATTTAAAACAAGAACTGATATCCATCATAAGTACAATAAAAACCCAGGTTAAACTATGTTAACCTTAGTAATAACTGTTACCGATGATTCCAGCAATTGAGAGAATGAATTAGCCTTGATAATCTCTTGCTAATGACGATAATTCAAATATGATTTAAACCAATTTTAAGTGTTCCTAAAAATTAACAATATTTTTTTTTGATTGTAAGTTTTGAAAAGTAAAATTCATCAATTTCAGTTTTTCAATCAGTATTTTCTTTTTTTTTATATTTATTTGATGTTTATGATTGAACTATTAAAGAGATACTTTAGTCAATGAAGGATAGTAGACGATGACTTTTCATAAATTAGTAATTTTGATTTAAGAATTCTGAATTTCTGAATGGACGTTTTAAATGTATACATAATATTTTTTAAAGATATATCATCTACAATATTTTTTCCTAAAATACTTGACAGGTAGATTCAGGTGGACAAGATATTAATATTGTAGACATACAGTAAAATTCAAAAACAATAAATTGACAATATAGTATAATAAATGTAGGAAAACGTTCATTTTTAGTCAACAATAATAAAGTAAAATCTGTAAATCAACAACTGTAATTTAAAAACTTGAAATGACATTGGTTATCTCGCCACTTATAGTAATAAAAGCTTGTACTATGTGATATAGTATACATATATATATTATATAAATATAAACTATTATAGCTTTAATGTGATTTGATGTTTAATCAGTTTCCCAAGGTCGCTTCACCTCTATAACAGAAGTTGAACAGCCATAAACTACCTTGTTTTTGGTGAATTGAAAACGAAATTTGTATGTTCCATAAAAAAATTGCTTGGGCAAATTGTAGAGCGAGTGATTATGATTCGTGTCGGATGCAACATAACAACCCTGCAAATATAAACCATATTTTTTCTTCTTAAAATTACAAATCAAATTTATAAATGTAGATATAATGTAGATAATAATAAGCAATTGAAATTAAAATATCTAATATAAACATACAATAAAAGGATAATATTTCTAATTGCATTAAGAAGCTGAAAAATAATCGAAATATCTTTTAATTTTTCTCATGACTTAGGACTTAAGGGAACTGTCATACAGGTGTAAAAATTCCAGTTTTAAAAACTTTGGGAACTTTGACCAAAAAATTAAGTGAAAAGAAGATTCACTCTCCAACCAGATAAGATGCTGAAATAGAAAATCAAAGCATTATCAAAAATATGTTGATATTTAGATCTTACCGAGTTTTATACAACATAAAGGTATGTTAGAAAATCAATATTTAGAATGTATTAATGATTTTATTATTTTTACTTATATAATACATATTCTTACCACGGGAATAGGAAAACCATGTATATTGTGCATTCCTAAACTTTCCGTTACTGTAGTCCAATTATTTCCTAACAAATTCTTGAGTGAAGAGCAAGCTTTAGGAGTCTTAAACATATGAGCATTATCCTTCCACCCACCAATAGAATCTTTTACCGCCAGGTAGACTACAACCTATAGAGAAAACAGTTTACATATTTTGACAAACATCGAATCGACCAGCATAACATGATAATGTTCGACAGTTATTTTAGAAGCCAATGCATTTGGTACTCAACTTATTATATGAACTAGGTGCATACAATTTCAAATTTTTTATTTGTTCCATAATAAATCTTCATTAAGCTATATAAAATTTAACAATTGTAACAATTAAACTTACTTCAAGAGAAAATACACAATTTAAAAATAACAATAATAATAATAACACATATACTTACATTAAACGTATCATCAAGTGGTACATAATAGGTTACGTTTCCTTTGATCTCTGTGGTGTTGGCAGACGTTTTGCTCAGATAATAATTAATTTGAATTAGGTTATTGGTCTTAACTGATTCACAGCGTATCATTGCTAACATTTTTACTCGGTATTCACCCTGAAAATATATAAACTTGTTCCAAGCTGTTTCGTATTACGTATACGGAATTAGAACACGTCACGTCATTATAGTTAAAGTAGGTATGGAGTGGGTATAGAGAACATTATTTTGTTACAATATGGTAGTTGCTATATTGATGCATACGTATACCTTATTAGGTGCTTACAATCGGTAATTATGGTAGAAACAGACGTTTAGTTGTATCCGAATTAACAAAAATTACAAAAACCATTAGATTGATTAGTATACACTTCATCGTGCGTGTACAGTATCAAACTTCAGAAGTATCAATGCGGTTTATTGTCCTACCGTTTTCGTGCACAGTAAAATAACTTTTTGTACAATAGTCAGTACATACATAATCTCCTTTAATTTTAATTTTCAATGGAGTCGTGTTTATGGATTTTATTATTTATTGACCTTGTTTACACTATTATTACAGTAGATGTCTATAAAATGCAATATCATGTATATAACAGATGTACACAATGTGCATGGATTTTTATCAACTAGACCATACAGATTATATAATTCGTTGATGCGGTAATTCCCTTGTACTTAAATATGTACAAAAACTCTAAAACGGCCGTGTAAATTGGTAAAATAAATTATAAGCTCTTTAAAATTTGTGATCGTCGAGGGTTATTATTATGTTATTATTATTATTATGTTATTATGTTATTATGTCTTATACACTATGATTTTGCGTTGCATAAGTAAAGTGTTATATACTACTATTGTCTATTATGGATACTAAAATCATGATTTATGGAAAGAAAAATCGGAAAATTTTAAGGGAGAGGTTCTCACACAAGGATTTAGACTTTAGAGACTCACGTTGAAAATCGGAAATTATTTCTTGCTTATAAATGATTGCATGCAAAACATGCATAAAATCGTCGCGTTTATAACCTTGAATTAATATATTATATCTGAAAACAAATATGAGAGTTGAAGACTTGAAGTTATTTGCACCATGAAGAAAAGAATAAAATTATTTTGATCAGTATCAATTATATACATATATATCTATTTACAACTATGTACTATGCTATATTTAAGAGAACATAGTGAACATTCTTTTACAAGCAGGTGATAGTTACTATCGAAGTTGGATTTCATTAAAAACAGCTCATTGTTTATTAAGCTCATATCAATTGAAATCATTTAATCAAACATTAAAATTAATGGCGCTATATTAGTGGGATATATTAAAATTGTTGTTACTAATATATAATGTACATTATATATTATATAATAATATGACATTCTACCTACAAAGTAATATTATATCAATTATCTTCATAATATATTATCATAATTTATAAATTAGGGGACGAGGTGACCGAGTGGTCTGACGCGTCCGCTGCGACGCAGCCGATCGCGGTTCGATCCTCGGCCACCGGGCGGCATTTTTCTCTGGACAGTCCCAAAACTCTACAGTACCACACAACCTACAGCTAATGGCCTCAGTTGCCGAAGCTTAAATCAAAAAAAAAAAAAAATTTATAAATTGTAATTAACAAATTAATTAATAATAATAAATATGATTTATGATAATATTATATACTATGATATATTTATATTTTAACATAACAATTTCTATTATTATTCATTTTAACCGATATGCTCATCTGCAAAAACTGTCACAGATCACGTGACTTTCTACTTCAAAAGATGTGATGTGAAATCAAAAGATAACATTTTTCTAATTTGTCGTTGGGCAAACCATACTATCTTAAATCTATGCAACCAAAGTAAAGTCGGTATTTTCAAATTAATAGTAAGTTCTGTAGATCAACAACAGTAATTTAAACACATGAAATGACATTGGTTGTCTCAGCAGTAATATCAAGCTTCTTCTAAGTGATAAATTATAGTAACTATTATAGTTTTATTGTGATTTGGTGTTTTATCAGTTTCCCAACGTCGTTTCACCTCTAAAACAGAAGTTGAAAATCCATGGAGAATCTAGTTTTTGGTGAATTGAATACATAATTTTGATGTTCCATACAAAAATTGCATAGGTAAATTTGAAAACGAGTCATCATTATTCTTCATGCAACATAAAAACCCTACAAATATAAAACATATGTTTATTTTCTTTAAATATAAAATCATTTATAAATTGTGAATACTAATCAGCAATTGCAATTAAAATTATGAATCAAAACATTAAATTAAACAAAAAATATGGGTAACTACTTGTGGGTATAAATGTACACGAAAGACGTGACAAACTTATATTTTATGATACAAAAGTATTTTGAAAGAACGTCGTTTATGAAGCATGTTCACGCGTTCACCTTCATATTTAGTGGACGATACACGACAGGTGTCTGCTGGGAGAAAAACGCCGACCGTGACCGAGGTTCGAACCGGCGACCGTCCACGCTGCAACCGACGCCTTAGTCCACTCGGCCACTCCGTCCCTGAAATTTAAAGGATTGATCATGAACGTGAACGAATTCATTTTTTTAGTTCTGCACACGGGATATTTATTGCCTTTAAAGGAATTTATTTTACCATTAAACATTAGTGAAATTGCATTTTAATACGTCATTGTGTGTATAAAATTTAATATTTTAAGTAAGTAGGTACTTTAAATGTTTCGTCAAACAAATCTTCAAATCGTTTGAGGAATATTATTTTAAATATTCAAATTTAAAATTTAAAATATAAAAATGAATATTTTTATAAATGTTCAACTAAATCATGAAAATATATTGAACATTTAGACTACACTTTCTTTTGAAATCACACTGATAACAATTTACACTGAGAGTTGTGCTAAATTTTCAAGATACCTACTTAACAAAGTACAAAATATTAATTATTGTCCAAAATTGAAAGACAAATAACAAAAATAAAAATTTCCAATTGCATTAAAAAGCTTCAAAATCCTATTTTAAATTCAATGTATAAATGTTTTGAGTCTCAAACTGTTAAGCTCTTAACCAAAGTAATAATTTGTACAGAATAAGGCAATAATGTAAAATCGTTAGAGACTATCACTAATGCTCAATATTTTAAGAATGGCATGTGTTTGATTGGTCATATTAAGTAATCCAATCAAATATATGTTATTATTTAGATGTTAATGATGAGTGTTATACGTTACATTGGTACGTTATAAAAACATAATTAAAAATATATTAACGTCTATATTTTTTTTATTCATATAATACCTATTCTTACCACAGAAATAGGACAACCATGTGCATTGTGCATTCCCAAACGATCCATTATTTCAGTCCAATGATTGGTGTCTTAAAATTATAAGTCTTATCTTTCCAACCACTGACAGAATATTTTACCGCTAGATTGATTTCAACCTATAAAGAAATCAATTTACATATTTTGACCAAAATCGGATCCACCAGCACGAAACGATAAAATTCAACAATTTATTATTTTAAAAGTCAATGAATTTGGTACTCAACTTATTATGTGAACTAGGTATATAAAATCACAAATATTTTATTTGTTCAATTATAAATACATTTTCTCCTTTACATTCTTTTGTTACAATGTGGTGGCTGCTTTATTGATACATATACCTAATTAGGTACCTACTTATCATCGGTAATTGTGGTAGAAACAAGCGTTTAGATGGATCTGAATTAACAATGACATATTATACTTTAAGATTGATTACTAAACACTTCATCTTTGGTTTACTATATTACAAATTTTTCAAAATTGAAGTGCATGCTTACTAATATTGACCATAAATCTAATATACCTTAAATCATTTTTCCTGCTAATAAAGTGATACAAGCATAATAAGAAATAATTGTTACCAAATTTCCAGATAGATGGATATTAGCACATTGGTCATGCTTGAAATATTTGAACTTCATATATTTCAATGGTTCAATCAACAATCATTCTTACAGTTGCAAAGTCTGAAGAACTTATATTATTTTTATTTATGTAATACTTATCCATACCATGTTGATAGGACAAAAATAACAAAACGATTAGATTGATTAGTAAACTCTTCATTTTTCGTCTATAATATTATAACCACACAAGCGATATCAATGGGGTTTATTGCCGTACTGTTTTCCTGCGGAGTAAAATAATTTTTGTTACAATGGTAAGTAGTACCTGCGTAATCTCCTTTAATTTAAATTTTGAATGGAATCATGTGTATGAATATTATCTTTTACTGACCTTGCATACACTATTGTTGCAGTAGATGCTTGTAACATGCAATATTATATGGATAACAAATGTACGATGTGCATTGATTTTTATCATCTAGACCATGCAGATTTTATTATTCGCTGATGGTGTAATATCCTTGGACGTAAATGTGTATGAAAAATCCCAAACGGCCGTATAAATTCGTAAAATTAACTAAACATTAAATTTTTAACATGTTTATGTCCAGGCTTGATTATAAGTGCTATTTTACACTCTTGTATATATTTTGTATATTTATTACATATTCATGTTAGATTGTGTTATTACTGGCGTCATCTTATATATTTCTATCATCCTGTGTAGAGAGATCCCACCTATATTATTATTTATTGTATTACTTTAATAATATACCTTGTGAGCATTGCACTGTAAATATATTTCCATTGTACTTAATACCATTTATATTAATTTATTTTGTAACTTTCTCTCGTCCTCAACATCACGTTAACCGCCACTTCTTAAGATCGATTCAGGAGCTAACACGCATGTTTTTTAATAGGTTTCATGAATCTTATGATTGAAACTCTAATAAATCCATATAAATCGAAAATCCAATGCAAAGAAGATAAAAAAAGATTGTATGGCTCCCCAAGATAAATGTAGTTAATTTTTTTTAGACATATTCTATCTTAGCAATTAAATTTAAGTATAAAGTATCTAGCATTTGATTTTTCCAATTCTATTATTGGATAAAATGAAATTAAGTGAATCAGTTTCAATCAATAAAAAAATGGTTTGGTCAAGTTGGGCAACTATACTCCTTAACATCAGAGAAATAGTAAAGGTGATCATGCCTTTTTCTTAATATACCAACTATTCCAAGGAAAATGGGTTCAGGCATCGTCAGTTCTTTTGAGTAAAGGTTGTGCTTCAAGTACAGTGTTGCACAGGATCGTTATTGAATGTGTTATTGTTTTGGAGACTCCTGGTTTCCATGCGCTCGCCATTGCATCTGATGGTGGTACATGGAATCAAAGTATGTGGACAAAGTTTGCGGGAATTTCGTCTGAAAATGTTAGGTGTGAACACATTTATGATTCATCAAGAAAATTATGGGTTTTATCAGATTTTCCTCGCATTATCAAAATTTTTATAAATTCCATATTAAAACAATGTGAAATTTGGGTAATAAGATTATATGTTTTTTAATATTAGATGAAAGTACAATGATTCGTTTAACTAATTTCTATTTTTTTTTATGGTTTTTATTTTGGAAACCTGACTATTTATGTTTAATAACTAATGCTCAATCACATCTATTTTATTTACCTACCGCACTAATATATTATCACATACCTAAATATGTCTAAGTATAATTTCATAATTTATATTATTAACTAGCTGAGATTTGCGGTCTGCGGCCGGGCCGTCAGTCGATTAGCTATTATTAACATTCATATTTATTTTTATAGATTTTTATAGTTTGTTATAACAAATCCGTTAGAGCACGTATAGATATAGATGAATTATTTATATAGAAGATAGAAAATAGAAAATTATTTCTATTCACCAAGTATTATTAATTTATACATAATTATGCTATAATTTTATTTATTAAACATAAATAGGTTCTTATTTGTCAAACACCAATTAATTAAAATACAAATTAAAAAAATCATAGCACATTGCAAAATGCTGGTCTGTATACTTTAAAGATACATTATTTTAACATTTAAACATAATCATAGGGTTTCAGTCACCTTTACTTATTGTACTGATTAACTACGCCAGATGGCATAGTGAAACTAAAACATTGGGATGCCATAATTACTTCTGAAAATTCTTTTGGTTTTAATTTAAAAATATGTCCTAGTTTAAGTTCTAAACCCTATCATAAAATGAATGTTGGCAGAGAATACAGTGTATATATCAATAATTTTATAATAAGTTTATCATTTTATTGTACAGTTTTTTTGGTAAAAATACTGCTATAAAGATGGAAATTTATTGAGAAAACAATATTCATTTCATTGATTATGAACCATCAGTTATACATATCCAATGATAAATAGTTTAATTCAAGGTATATAATAGTCTTAGAAAAACTTCTCCAATAGATTGTGAATGCTTAATTTTAAATGGAAAAAGTCCAATAAAGAACCATTATCTCACATCAAAATTCTGTCAAAGAAGTTATTTTGACCATACTTAGTTCGGTGGGCTTAGATAGAATATGAAATGTATGTTCTAAAGTTGTATTCTGGTACATGAAAAGGAATACGTTCTAAAATATGGGATGAACTATATCGAACCATTTATAAATAATAATAATAATATGTTTTATTTTTAACCAATAAACCCTAAAAATCTATTCTGAAATCTTTTAATTTTTTCCGTACATTCCCTTTAAGGCTTAAATAAGTAATAGAAACGGTCGAGACTCTAAATAGTCTAAATATATGATAATATTAAAAAAAATTTAAATTATAATTTAGTAGATATAGAAAATGGTTTATCTATGCAACCATAATAATGCAAAATCTGTATTTTCAAATTAAAAGTACAGGATCAACAACAGTAATTTAAACACATAAAATGAAGTTGGTTGTCTCACCAGTAATAGCAAGAAAAGCTTCTATTATGTAACACATTATACAAGTATAAGCTATTATAATTATATTGTTATTTATGTTTAAGCAGTTTCCCAAGGCCGCTTCACCTCTACAACAGAAATTGAACAGCCAATGACCATCTTGTTTCTGGTGAATTGAAAACGTACTTTATATGTTCCATAAAAAAATTGCTTAGGTAAATTTGAAAAAAAGTCGTCACTTTTCTTCATACCAGATGAAACATAAGTACCCTAGAAAAAAAGTATATTTTTTTTCATTAAATTATAAACTGTTTATATATTGTAGATACTAATCAGTAACTGGAATTTAAATAAGAAATATAAGAGTTAAATTTAACAAAAAAAGGTGGTTTTTACCGCTCTGCTGTACATTAGGCATTATGTATTTGTGTGTGTCAAAACCCATTGTACATGAGATTTATATATTATGTACTAATAAGTATATTTTCTGATTTAAAAAGAACGTCGTTCGATAAGCAAACGTCACTAGTTTTTATTAAACTGAACTGAAAGTGAAAAATATTATTTTCTTGTTCTAATTTCTATTATAAAAAATTTTGAAAAATAAATAAAACAAATAAAAACCTCAAAGTCCTATTTCCAATTCAATGTACAAATATTTTGAGTCTCAAGCTGTTAGGCTCTTAACAAAAGTAATATTTTGAACAAAATAAGGCACTTTATGAAAAACCATTGGAAACTATCACTAATGCTCAGTTTTAAGAATGACTTTATTTCGATTGGTAATATCAATTCAATCAAATAAATGTTGGAATTTAGATATTAACGAGCGATATACAGTTCATTGGTATGTAATAAACACATAATTTAAAATATATTAACGTTTACATTATTTTTATTTGTATAATACTTATCCTTACCGCGGGAATAGGACAACCAGGTGTATTGTGCATTCCTAAACTTTCCGTTATGTTATGCCAAGTATTCCCCAACATTTTCTTGAGTGCAGAGCAAGCTTTAGGTTGCTTAAAAATATGAGCATTTTCCTTCCAACCACCAATAGAATCTTTTACCGCTCCATTTATTTCAACCTATAATGAAAACAATTCACATATTTTGAACAAAATCAGGTCTACCACAATAAAACGATAAAGTTCAACAATAATTTTTACAAAAATGTATTTGGTACTCAACTTATTATGTGAAATATATAAGTGTATAAAATCCCAAATTTCTTATTTGTTCAAAAATAAATCTATATTATATTGTATTTTATTATATATATTATAATCATAACTACTAAACTTAGTTCATGAGAAAATATACAATTTAATAATAACAGAACTGCTATACTTACATTTAAAGAATCATCAAGTGGTATAAGAAAGGTCATGTTTCCTTTCATATCTGTGGTGTTTATCGACGTTTTGCTTATGTAATAATTGAGCTTCATTAAATTATTCGTCTGGCTTTGTTCACAACGTATAATTGCTACCATTTTTACTCGGTATTCACCCTGAGGAAATATATAAAACCATTATAAGCTGTATCATATTACGTATACGGAATTGGAGGACATTCTTTTGTTACAATGTGGTGATGCATATAATTAGTTAGGTGCTTACCATCGGTAATTGAGGTAAAAACAAACGTTTAGTCGTATCCGAATGAACAAAAACAACGAAAACAATAAGATGGATTAGTAAACACTTCATCTTTTGTCTATAATATCGTAACCACACAAGTAATATCAATGAGCTTTATTGTCATACTGTTTTCCTGCAGAGAACAATGATTTTTTGTACAATAGTATGTACTTAAATGTTCTCTTTTAGATTTTAATTTTTAATGGGATCATGTGTATGTTTATTATTTATTGACCATGCGTATACTGTTGTTGCTGTAGGTGCATTTAACATTCAATATTATGTGGATAACCGATGTGCAATGTGCATTGATTTTTATCAACTAGACCATACGGATTATATTATTCGCTGATGGCGTAATATCGTTGGACGTAAACATGAATAAAAAATTCCAAATGACCGTGTAAATTTGTAAAATTATAAACACATAATTTGTTGTGTGTGTCAAGTGATGTAAAACCATTGTACACGAAAGAAATATTTGATGTACTAACTATATTTTATTATCAGTGTTTGGAAAGAACGCCATTCATGAACGTACGTTCACACGTTCACGTTCATATCCACATTTAGTGAACCTTGCTCGTTTTCATTAAATTAGACGTGAATGTTTATGTTTTAATGAATTTGAACAATATTTAAGACGCTCAATTTATTTGACATTTAATGAATATATTACGTTTAAAACATATTGATTATTTATATTATGTAATACAATTTCCTTATTTCAATTAATATTATAATACAATTTAAAAAAAACCAAATGAACGTTTTTGAACGCATTCATTTTTTCAAAGAACGTGAACGCTAATGGGTTCATTTGAAAAAACAAACGTTAACGTGAACTAGCGATTGCTATATTGATACATATTATACCTTATTAGGTAGTTACAACCTGTAATTGTATTGAACCTTTTCTCTCCTATTTGAGGATATTATATAATACCAAAATTAAAGATCGTTGGATATTTTTCACGGCTGAAATACTAGAACTTCATCTAATTCAATTTCTTGTTTAAATTCGATCTACATTTTTTTACATACGATTGCAAAGTCAGAAGAACTTTTAACATCAACCATTTAAAGGAAAAAAAATATTTGTTTAATTCTATTTTAGACAAACACAAATAACATTAAATATAGCATTATTACCAGGGCTAGTTTTTCATATGCGCCCTTTAATTACATTTGAACTACACATTTTGACATGTTTATCACATTGTACCTATACTTGAGCTGAGACTTGAGATATCGAATAGTTGAAACATATTAGGACTTAGAGCGTTATACATGATAGCCAATACACTTTAAAGAATTAAAAATATCAGCCCAAATAGATCAGGGAAATAAACTGTAAGGCATAGAGTCTTAACCTTCTCTGGGCCGTGGACCCCTTTCAAGTATAAAATGTAATCACAGACCCCCTCCCTCCTCAAAAAATAAATATTAATTTAATGATAGTACTAAGACTTAATACAATATTAAATTATTGTGATTAATAACTTTTTATAATAGTTAAAAACAAGTTTTAATGTGACATATTATGCTGTTTTTTTGATTGCAATATTGCCTTGAAATGTAGGATGGTACTGGACAGAGCAACAAGAATATCGTCCTTAAAGTCCAATTGATTTCTTGTTTTAGTTTTAATTGTGACCATTGCAGATAATCCAGACTCGCAGAAACATGTATACACTGTTTCAAAAGAGAATATACCAGATTCACATAAGAAAACCGGTTTTGCCCGTGGCCGCCTGGTATGTTCTCTTTTGAAACAGGGAATATAATCAGAACTCACAAATAAGCCTTCGTCAATGAACACCAATATTCAATTACATTTTTTGTTTGAAACCGGGGCTGCATTTTTGATCTCAAATCAATTGATTCATATTTAACAAGGTCTGAATAATTATATTGCACTTAAGTCTACTAGAAAATGACAATATTTCTGCTTTCGAATATGTAAAATCCAAATAATTGCCGAGTACATTTTTAAGCACGTCAAGATTTGCACAAATTTGCGTTTTTATGGAACTGCATAAAGCAATGTTATTTTTTGAAAAAAAAGTGTCGAAAAGTATGCTAAATTTTCCAATTGTGTACATAATATTTTTAAAAGGTAAATCATCTGCAATACTTTTTCTTAAAAGACTTGAAGAGTTAGTAGAATTTTAAGAGGACAAGGTAGGAATATTGTAAACATATAGTAAAATTCAAAAACAATAAAATAACAATATATAAGATGCAGAAAGCCGTTTATTTATGCAATCATAAAATCTGTACTTTTAAATTCAAAGTGAGCTCTGTTGTAGATCCACAACAGTAATTTCAACACATAAAATGACGTTGGTTGTATTAGCAAAAATTGCATGCACGGTGTCAACAATGTTTACATTTTTACAATGTAGCTTCCCGCCGTCTGTCTGCCTCAATGTATGCTTAGACTTTTGAGACTATGCAATAGATTTTGATTCGGCTTTTTTTAATTGATAGATGCATTCAAAAAGAAAGTTTATATGTATATAACATGTATGGCTATCGAACGATTGAGAACGTTATACCTTTTTAGCCGAACGATTGAGAACACTTAAAAATAACAAAAAACTTACCACTGACCCTAAAAAAACTCAAAAAAGAATACGATTGAGAACGAATTTACGTGCAACGTTGCCATATCATTTATTATTTATTATTTAACAAATATTCTAGAAAAAAGTCATATGTAATGTAAATATGTTTTAAATTTTTTTAAAAATGTAGTATTATAAAAATATGTAATAAATATGTAAAAAAAAAGTAAACAATATAATACCTATGTGTAAAAAATATAATGAAAAATGAGTTAGGTACCTATGTATTAGTTATAGCGGGATAGCGTAATCCAACATAACCTAACCTTACGTTTATACGAGGACTAGTGCGACGAAGTCATTCTCTCGTATATCTGGTATCTAAGTTATAAATAAGATCCGATAAACGTCCGATAAATATTATATATCAACCGCATCAATCGTTCAGCCCAAAAGGTATAACG